>NW_017215812.1:0-13629 GCF_001704415.2 Capra hircus
AAGACGAGCGCAAACTTGGACTTCCCTTTGGAGAACCTCCAGAAAAGACACCAAGAATCGCATTGTACACCACTTGAAGCAGGGGGTGAGACTCCTCAAGTGGGGTTGGCCATCAGGTCTGGACTGCGACACGCGATGGTCATAGCGCCAGCATAATGAGAACCCAGGAAGGGCCCCGGAGCAAGTCTCCGGCGCATGGGGTACAAGTGGGACTTCCGTCTTGCCACCAAGAGGGCGTTGAAGTCCGTCACTAAGTCGGAGACACCTTCCGCAACTCGCAGAACTCCAGGAGGTTTCCCCTCGGCAGCGAGATGAGGCCCATTTCCGATGAGCGTTTTCGAAGGCTAATCACACGCTAAACCTTCCGTTGAACGTTCGCCCACAGGGTAACTTTTCACACTCTCGACAACTGATGGTTGGTAGCCCTCGCCGCCTTCTTTCTGGCGCAAACTCAAAAGGTTCCTCGGACATTACCCGTCACCACTTGATGCAGTGTCAACACCGAAGGTGTCTCGCCCACATCCAGCAGGCAGCCCTGTTTCAACAGCACTCTAGCGTCGAGGAGGATCGATCTTTCCCTCCATCTCTCGGGATAAAAATTTCAGGCTGGGTTTCCAACGCGACCATTAAGGAGGCGTCTCCACAGGAAAGCAGAGAGGAACTCCGGTCGTCCACCAATTCCCAGAGTCCCCTCCCGATATCTCAGTCCATTCAGGGAACCTTGTTATTCCCTCACATGCCTCGAAGTTTCAACGGGATCGACTCACACCACCGTGGCACTGGATCAGCCCTGTGGAAAACCGGCGAGCCTGTGGAAACAGCCTCGAGGAAAGCACAGGATCCCTTGACCATTGAAGGGCAGGCGTGACAACTGCTGCTACAGGATCGGAGGACAGCGCAAGAACTGCATGCCCCCGAGTTGACGCGAGGAACTGACGTGCTTTCATGAGAACTGGCCAGAAGAAACTACAAAGAATAGCTCGCGCCAAAAGTGCCATTCAGCAAATGCAGACGAATCGCGTCAGGTTCCAAGCACTGAATTTCATTGGCCATTAAGATCTTAAGTCCTTTCTCCCACCGCATCGGGAAGGGGAGAGGAATCGAAGAGGCACCAGGTGAGCGTTACGTGGTAAAGGTCCAGCTTGCCATGGCAGGAGCAGCACTTGAGCACTCCCGGGGCATCCCGGGGGAAATGACCTTTTTCCTTGAGGCGTCAAGCGGGTCCCCTGGGTACTTCCCCAAGGAGACCCCAATCACTGGGTAAGTTGGAGGACGCAACTTGCTGGACAACCCGAAGAAGAATCAGGGAAGGTTTCTTCCCCCTCTCTGAGAAGTGACAGACGGATGGATGAGGCAACTACCTCTTCCGGCTGAAGGCGCTCGGGAGGCTAATCAAACATCTAACTCGGAACTTCCAAAGGGGTCCTTCACACCCTTGCTGCAACTCAAGAAGTTCCCCGACATTACCGGTCTCCACTCAAGAGTAACATGAGAGTCCCCGACCATTTCCAGAGTGGCCCCGTTTCCGACTGCTAGCTCGAGAGGAGAGATCCTTTCCCTGCGTGGTCGGGAAAGAATTCCTAGCATTCCTATCGCATCTCAAGAGGAGGCGCTCTCCACAGGAAAGACGAGAGGAACTCCAGGATCAGGCCCCATTCCCAGAGTCCCCCTGATTTCTCAGGCCATTGCAGGGAAACCTGTTTTCCCTGCACTGCCTCGACTTTCAAGCCGAGGATCGACTCACACCACGGTGGCACGTGGGACAGCCCTGTGGGGAAGCCTCGTGGGAAAGCCTTGTGGGAAAGCCTCGATGGAAAGCCACAGATCCCTTGATCCACGCGAAGGGAAGCGCCACACTGCTGCTAAAGCTCCGGAGGAAAGCGCACGTGCATGCCCCCACTCGAGCCGATGACTGACTCCCCTGGAGAGACTCCAGAAGTACCCCAAGATCCATGTCAGCACTGGAGAGGAATCCTCAGTTTCTGGCACAGACTCCACACAAGGTCTTAAGCCCCGGCTTCGACGGGAGAGGAATCCCGAGAGGCCCGCCGAGCAACTCGCTTGGGGACTGGCCTTTCCTGTGGCCACAAGAGCGGGTGCCTGAGGTCCCCGTCGTAAGTCGAGAGCACCTGCCGCAACTCGAGAAAATCCAGGAGGTTCTCCCCTCCAGGCGAGTTGAGGCCCATTTCCGCTGAGGCGTCTCCAGGATATTCACCTAACCTCTGGAACATCCAAAGGTTTCTTCACACCCTTGCTGCAACTCAAGAAGTTCCGCGACATACCCGTCTCCACTCGAGAGGAAGCACGAGAGTCCCGCCCACATCCAGAGGAGCCAGAATTCCGCCTGCTAGCTCGAGAGGAGGGATCCTTTCCCTTCGTGTCGGCAAAGCATTCCTGGCGTTCCCGTCCGACCTCAAGAGGAGGCACTCTCTACAAGAAAGGCGAGAGGAACTCCAGGGTCGTGCCACCATTCCCAGAGTCCCCCAGATGTCTCAGTCCATTCCAGGGAAACCTGTTTTCCCTGCACTGCCTCGACTTTCAAGCCGAGGATCGACTCACACCACGGTGGCACGTGGGACAGCCCTGTGGGAAAGCCTCGTGGGAAAGCCTCGTGGGAAAGCCTCGAGGGAAAGCCCCTGATCCCTTGATCCACACGAAGGGAAGCGTGACACTGCTGCTTCGCTCGGGAGGAAAGCGCACGTGCATTCCCCCACTCGAGACGACGACTGACTCCCCTGGGGAGACTCCAGAAGTACCCCAAGATCCATCTCAGCACTTGAGAGGAATGCTCAGGTTCCGGCACCTACTCCACGCAGATCTTAGGCCCCGGCATCCACCGAGAGGCCCCCGAGCAACTCGCATGGGGACTGGCTTTGCCTGAGGCCACCAGAGCGGGTCCCTGAGGTCCCCGTCGTAAGTCGAGAGCACCTGCCGCAACTCGAGAAAATCCAGGAGGTTCTCCCCTCCAGGCGAGATGAGGCCCATTTCCGCTGAGGCGTCTCGAGGCTAATCACACCTAAACTCTGGAACTTCCAAAGGGTCCTTCACACCCTTGCTGCAACTCAAGAAGTTCCCCGAGATACCAGACTACACTCGAGAGGAAGCACGAGAGTCCTGCCCACATCCAGAGGAGCCCCGTTTCCGCCTCCTAGCTCGAGAGGAGGGATCCTTTCCCTGCGTGGTCGGGAAAGAATTCCCGGCTTTCCCGTCACATCTCAAGTGGAGGCGCTCTCCACAGGAAAGGCGAGAGGAACTCCAGGGTTGTGCCACATTCCCAGAGTCCCCCAGATGTGTCAGTCCATTCCAAGGAAACCTGTTTTCCCTGCACTGCCTCGACTTTCAAGCCGAGGATCGACTCACACCTCGGTGGCACGTGGGACAGCCCTGTGGGAAGGCCTCGTGGGAAAGCCTCTAGGGAAAGCCACAGATCCGTTGATCCACGCGAAGGGAAGCGCCACACTGCTGCTGCAGCTCGGGAGGAAAGCGCTCGTGCATGCCCCGACTCGAGACGAGGATTGACTCCCCTGGAGAGCCTCCAGAAGTAACCCAAGATCCATGTCTGCACTGAAGAGGAAACCTCAGGTTCCAGCACCGACTCCACACAAGGTCTTAGGCCCCAGCATCGACTGGAGAGGAATCCCGAGAGGCGCCCAAGCAACTCGCATGGGTACTGTCCTTTCCTGAGGCCACCAGAGCGGGTCCCTGAGGTCCCCGACGTAAGTCGAGAGCACCTGCCGCAACTCGAGAAAATCCAGGAGGTTCTCCCCTAAAGGCGAGTTGAGGCCCATTTCCGCAGAGGTGTCTCGAGGCTAATCACACCTAACCTCTGGAATTTCCAAATGGTCCTTCAAAACCATGCTGCAACTCAAGATGATCCCCGACATACCCGTCTCCACTCGAGAGGAAGCACGAGAGTCCCGCCCACATCCAGAGGAGCCCCGTTTCCGCCTCCTAGCTCGAGAGGAGGGATCCTTTCCCTGCGTGGCTCGGGAAAGAATTCCCGGCGTTCCCGTCGCATCTCAAGAGGAGGCGCTTTCCACAGGAAAGGCGAGAGGAACTCCAGGGTCGTGCCACCATTCCCAGAGTCCCCTGGATATCTCAGTCCATTCCAGGGAAAGCTGTTTTCCCTGCAGTGCGTCGGCTTTCAAGCCGAGGATCGACTCACACCATGGTGGCACGTGGGACAGCCTTGTGGGAAAGCCTCGTGGGAAAGCCTCGAGGGAAAGACCCTGATCCCTTGATCCACGCAAAGGGAATCGCGACACTGCTGCTACAGCTCGGGAGGAAAGCGCACGTGCATGCCCCCTCTCGAGACGAGGACTGACTGCCCTGGGGAGACTCCAGAAGTACCCTAAGATCCATGTTTGCACTGGAAAGGAATCCTCAGGTTCCGGCACTGACTCCACACAAGGTCTTAGGCCCCAGCATCGACGAGACAGGAATCCCGATAGGCCCCCGAGCAACTCGCATGGGGACTGGCCTTTCCTGAGGCCACCAGAGCGGATCCCTGAGGTCCCGGTCGTAAGTCGAGAGCACCTGCCGCATCTCGAGAAAATCCAGGAGGTTCTCCCCTCCAGGCGAGATGAGGCCCATTTCCGTTGAGGCAACTAGTGGGTAATCACGCTTTAACTCTGGAACTTCCAAAGGGTCCTTCACACCCTTGCTGCAACTCAAGAAGTTCCCCGACATACCCGTGTCCACTCAAGAGGAATCCGAGAGTCCCGCCCATATCCAGAGTGGCCCCGTTTCCGCCTGCTAGCTCGAGAGGAGGGATACGTTCCCTGCGTGGTCAGGAAAGAATTCCCGGCGTTCCCGTCGCATCTCAAGAGGAGGCGCTCTCCACAGGAAAGGCGAGAGGAACTCCAGGGTCGTGCCACCATTGCCAGAGTCCCCCAGATGTCTCAGTCCATTCCAGGGAAACCTGTTTTCCCTGCACTGCCTCGACTTTCAAGCCGAGGATCGACTCACACCACTGTGGCACGTGGGAAAGCACTGTGGGAAAGCCTCGTGGGAAAGCCTCATGGGAAAGTCTAGATGGAAAGCCACAGATCCCTTGATCCACGAAAAGGGAAGCGTGACACTGCTGCTACAGCTCGGGAGGAAAGCGCACGTGCATGCCCCCACTCGAGACGAGTGACTTACGCCTCTGGGGAGACTACAGAAGTCCCCGAAGATCCATGTCGGCACTGGAGAGGAATCCTCAGGTTCCGGCACTGACTCCACACAAGGTCTTAGGCCCCGGCATCGACGGGAGAGGAATCCCGAGAGGCCCCCGAGCAACTCGCATGGGGACTGGCCTTTCCTGAGGCCACCAGAGTGGGTCCCTGAGGTCCCCGTCGTAAGTCGAGAGCACCTGCCGCAACTCGAGAAAATCCAGGAGGTTCTCCCCTCCAGGCGACATGAAGGCCCATTTCCGCTGAGGTATCTCGAGGCTAATCACTCCTTACCTCTGGAACTTCCAAAGGGTCCTTCACACCCTTGCTGCAACTCAAGAAGTTCCGCGACATACCCGTCTCCACTCGAGAGGAAGCAGGAAAGTGCCGCCCACATCAAGAGGAGCCACGTTTCCGCCTCCTAAGCTCGAGAGGTTTGATCCTTTCCCTGCGTGGTGGGGAAAGAATTCGCGGCGTTCCCGTCGCATCTCAAGAGGAGGCGCTCTCCAGAGGAAAAGCGAGAGGAACTCCAGGTTCGTGCCACCATTGCCAGAGTCCCCCAGATGTCTCAGTCCATTCCAGGGAACCTGGTTTCCCTGCACTGCCTCGACTTTCAAGCCGAGGATCGACTCACAGCACAGTGGCACGTGGGGCAGCCCTGTGGGAAAGCCTCGTGGGAAAGCCTCGAGGGAAATCCACAGATCCCTTGATCCACGCGAAGGGAAGCGTGACACTGCTGCTACAGCTCGGGAGGAAAGCGCACGTGCATGGCCCCACTCGAGACGAGGACTGACACCCCTGGGGAGACTCCAGAAGTACCCCAAGATCCATGTCAGCACTGGAGAGGAATCCTCAGGTTCCAGCACCGACTCCACACAAGGTCTTAGGCCCCTGCATCGACGTGAGAGGAATCCCGTGAGGCCCCAGAACAACTTGCATGGGGACTGATCTTTCCTGAGGCCACCACAGTGGGTCCCTGCGGTCCCTGTCGTAAGTCGAGAGCACCTGCTGCAACTCGAGAAAATCCAGGAGGTTCTCCCTTCCAGGCGAGCTGATTCCCATTACCGCTGAGGTATCTCGAGGCTAATCACACCTTACCTCTGGAACTTCCAAAGAGTCCTTCACACCCTTACTGCAACTCAAGAAGTACCCCGACATACCCGTCTCCACCCGAGAGGAAGCACGAGAGTCCTGCCCACATCCAGAGGAGCCCCGTTTCCGCCTCCTAGCTCGAGAGCAGGGATGCTTTCCCTCCGTGGTCGGGATAGAATTCCCGGTGTTCCCATCACATCTCAAGAGGAGGCGGGCTCCACAGGAAAGGCGAGAGGAACTCCACGGTCGAGCCACCATTCCCAGAATCCTCTGGATGTCTCAGTCCATTCCAGGGAAACCTGTTTTCCCTGCACTGCGTCGAATTTCAAGCCGAGGATCGAATCACACCACGGTGGCACGTGGGACAGCCCTGTGGGAAAGCCTCGTGGGGAAGCCTTGAGGGAAAGACACAGATCCCTTGATCCACGCGAAGGGAAGCGCGACACTGCTGCTACAGCTCGGGAGGAAAGCGCACGTGCATGCCCCGACTCGAGACGAGGACTGACTGCCCTGGGGAGACTCCAGAAGTACCCTAAGATCCATGTCTGCACTGGAGAGAAATCCTCAGGTTCCGGCACTGAGTCCACAGAAGGTCTTAGGCCCCAGCATGGACGGGAGAAGAATCCCGAGAGGCCCTCGAGCAACTCGCATGGGGACTGGCCTTTCCTGAGGCCACGAGAGCGGGTCCCTGAAGTCCCCATCGTAAGTCGAGAGCACCTGCCGCAACTCGAGAAAATCCAGGAGGTTTTCCCCTCCAGGCTCGATGAGGACTATTTCCGCTGAGGCAACTAGAGTCTAATCACACCTAAACTCTGGAACTTCCAAAGGGTCCTTCACACCCTTGCTGCAACTCAAGAAGTTCCCCGACATACCCATCTCCACTCGAGAGGAAGCACGAGAGTCCCGACCACATCCAGAGGAGCCCTGTTTCCACCTCCTAGCTCGAGAGGAGGGATCCTTTCCCTGCGTGCTCGGGAAAAATTTCCTGGTGTTCCCGTCGCATCTCAAGAGGAGGCGCTCTCCACAGGAAAGGCGAGAGGAACTCCAGGGTCGTGCCACCATTCCCAGAGTCCCCTAGATATCTCAGTCCATTCCAGGGAAACCTGTTTTCCCTGCACTGCCTCGAATTTCAAGCCGAGGATCGACTCACACCACGGTGGCACGTGGGACAGCCCTGTGGGAAACCTCATGGGAAAGCCTTGTGGGAAAGCCTCGTGGGACCGCCCTTTGGGAAAGCCTCGTGGGAAAGACTCGTGGGAAAGCCACGAGGGAAAGCCACAGATCCCTTGATCCACGCGAAGGGAAGCACGACACTGCTGCTAGAGCTCGGAAGGAAAGCACACGTGCATGCCCCCACTCGAGACGAGGACTGACTACCCTGGGGAGACACCAGAAGTACCCCAAGATCCATGTCTGCACTGGAGAGGAATCCTCAGGTTCCGGCACCGATTCCACACAAGATCTTTGGCCCCGGCATCGACAGGAGAGGAATCCCGAGAGGCCCTGCGAGCTACTCGCATGGGG
Source organism: Capra hircus (assembly GCF_001704415.2). Taxonomy (NCBI): domain Eukaryota; kingdom Metazoa; phylum Chordata; class Mammalia; order Artiodactyla; family Bovidae; genus Capra; species Capra hircus. The sequence goes on from NW_017215812.1 coordinate 7,770, forward strand.
ACTGGCCTTTCCTGAGGCCACCAGAGCGGGTCCCTGAGGTCCCTGTCGTAAGTCGAGAGCACCTGCCGCAACTCGAGAACATCCAGGCGGTTCTCCCCTCCAGGCGAGATGAGGCACATTTCCGCTAAGGTGTCTCGAGGCTAATCACACCTAACCTCTGGAATTTCCAAAGGGTACTTCACACCCATGCTGCAACTCAAGAAGATCCCCGACATACCCATCTCCACTCGAGAGGAAGCACGAGAGTCCCGCCCACATCCAGAGGAGCCCCGTTTCTGCCTCCTAGCTCCAGAGGAGGAATCCTTTCCCTGCGTTGTGGGGATAGAATTCCCGGTGTTCCCATCACATCTCAAGAGGAGGCGGGCTCCACAGGAAAGGCGAGAGGAACTCCACGGTCGAGCCACCATTCCCAGAATCCTCTGGATGTCTCAGTCCATTCCAGGGAAACCTGTTTTCCCTGCACTGCGTCGAATTTCAAGCCGAGGATCGAATCACACCACGGTGGCACGTGGGACAGCCCTGTGGGAAAGCCTCGTGGGGAAGCCTTGAGGGAAAGACACAGATCCCTTGATCCACGCGAAGGGAAGCGCGACACTGCTGCTACAGCTCGGGAGGAAAGCGCACGTGCATGCCCCGACTCGAGACGAGGACTGACTGCCCTGGGGAGACTCCAGAAGTACCCTAAGATCCATGTCTGCACTGGAGAGAAATCCTCAGGTTCCGGCACTGAGAGCACAGAAGGTCTTAGGCCCCAGCATGGACGGGAGAAGAATCCCGAGAGGCCCTCGAGCAACTCGCATGGGGACTGGCCTTTCCTGAGGCCACGAGAGCGGGTCCCTGAAGTCCCCATCGTAAGTCGAGAGCACCTGCCGCAACTCGAGAAAATCCAGGAGGTTTTCCCCTCCAGGCTCGATGAGGACTATTTCCGCTGAGGCAACTAGAGTCTAATCACACCTAAACTCTGGAACTTCCAAAGGGTCCTTCACACCCTTGCTGCAACTCAAGAAGTTCCCCGACATACCCATCTCCACTCGAGAGGAAGCACGAGAGTCCCGACCACATCCAGAGGAGCCCTGTTTCCACCTCCTAGCTCGAGAGGAGGGATCCTTTCCCTGCGTGCTCGGGAAAAATTTCCTGGTGTTCCCGTCGCATCTCAAGAGGAGGCGCTCTCCACAGGAAAGGCGAGAGGAACTCCAGGGTCGTGCCACCATTCCCAGAGTCCCCTAGATATCTCAGTCCATTCCAGGGAAACCTGTTTTCCCTGCACTGCCTCGAATTTCAAGCCGAGGATCGACTCACACCACGGTGGCACGTGGGACAGCCCTGTGGGAAACCCTCGTGGGAAAGCCTTGTGGGAAAGCCTCGTGCGACCGCCCTTTGGGAAAGCCTCGTGGGAAAGACTCGTGGGAAAGCCACGAGGGAAAGCCACAGATCCCTTGATCCACGCGAAGGGAAGCACGACACTGCTGCTAGAGCTCGGAAGGAAAGCACACGTGCATGCCCCCACTCGAGACGAGGACTGACTACCCTGGGGAGACACCAGAAGTACCCCAAGATCCATGTCTGCACTGGAGAGGAATCCTCAGGTTCCGGCACCGATTCCACACAAGATCTTTGGCCCCGGCATCGACAGGAGAGGAATCCCGAGAGGCCTGCGAGCTACTCGCATGGGGACTGGCCTTTCCTGAGGCCACCAGAGCGGGTCCCTGAGGTCCCTGTCGTAAGTCGAGAGCACCTGCCGCAACTCGAGAAAATCCAGGAGGTTCTCCCCTCCAGGCGAGATGAGGCACATTTCCGCTAAGGTGTCTCGAGGCTAATCACACCTAACCTCTGGAATTTCCAAAGGGTACTTCACACCCATGCTGCAACTCAAGAAGATCCCCGACATACCCATCTCCACTCGAGAGGAAGCACGAGAGTCCCGCGCACATCCAGAGGAGCCCCGTTTCTGCCTCCTAGCTCCAGAGGAGGAATCCTTTCCCTGCGTTGTGGGGAAAGAATTCCCGGTGTTCCCGTCGCATCTTAAGAGGAGGCGCTCTCCACAGGAAAGGCGAGAGGAACTCCAGGGTCGTGAAGCATTCTCAGAGTCCCCCAGATGTCTCAGTCCATTCCAGGGAATCCTGTTTTCCCTGCACTGCCTCGACTTTCAAGCCGAGGATCTACTCACACCACGGTGGCACGTAGGACAGCCCTGTGGGAAATACTCGTGGGAAAGCCTCGTGGGAAAGCCTAGAGGGAAATCCACAGATACCTTGATCCAGGCGAATGGAAGCGCGACACTGCTGCTACAGCTCGGGAGGAAAGCTCACGTGAATACCCCCACTCGAAACGAGGACTGACTCCCCTGGGGAGACTCCAGAAGTACCCCAAGATCCATGTCAGCTCTGGATAGGAATCCTCAGGTTCCGGCACCGACTCCACACAAGATCTTAGGCCCCGGCATCGAAGGGAGAGGAATCCCGAGAGGCCCCCGAGCAACTCGCATGGGGACTGGCCTTTCCTGAGGCCACCAGAGCGGGTCCCTGAGGTCCCCGTCGTAAGTCGAGAGCACCTGCCGCAACTCGAGAAAATCCAGGAGGTTCTCCCCTCCAGGCGAGATGAGTCCCATTTCCGCTGAGGCGTCTCGAGGCTAATCATACCTAACCTCTGGAAATTCCAAAGGGTCCTTCACACCCTTGCTGCAACTCAAGAAGTTCCCCGACATACCCGTGTCCACTCGAGAGGAAGCACGAGAGTCCCACCCACATCCACAGTAGCCCCATTTCTGCCTCCTAGCTCGAGAGGAGGGATCCTTTCCCTGCGTGCTCGGGAAAGAATTCCCGGCGTTTCCGTCGCATCAAAGAGGAAGCGCTCTCCACAGGCAAGGCGAGAGGAACTCCAGGGTCCTGCCACCATTCCCAGAGTCCCCCAGATGTCTCCGTCCATTCCAGGGAAACCTGTTTTCCCTGCACTGCCTCGACTTTCAAGCCGAGGATCGACTCACACCACGGTGGCACGTGGGACAGCCTGTGGGAAAGCCTCGTGGGAAAGCCTCGTGGGACAGCCCTGTGGGATAGCCTCGTGGGAAAGCCTCGTGGGAAAGCCTTGAGGGAAAGCCCCTTATCCCTTGATCCACGCGAAGGGAAGCGTGACATGCTGCTACTGCTCGGGAGGAAAGCGCACATGCATGCCCCCACTCGAGACGAGGACTGATTCCACTGGGGAGACTCCAGAAGTACCCCAAGATCCATGTCAGCACTGGAGAGGATTGCTCAGGTTCCGGCACTGACTCCACACAAGATCTTAGGCCCCGGCATACACGGGAGAGGAATCCCGAAAGGCCCCCGAGCAACTCGCATGGGGACTGGCCTTTACTGAGGCCACCAGAGCGGGTCCCTGAGGTCCCTGTCGTAAGTCGAGAGCACCTGCCGCAGCTCGAGAAAATCAAGGATGGTCTCGCCTCCAGGTCAGATGAGTCCCATTTCCTCTGAGGCGTCTCGAGGCTATTCACACCTAACCTCTGGCACTTCCAAAGGGTCCTTCACACCCTTGCTGCAACTCAAGAAGTTCCCCGACATACCCGTCTCCACTCGACAGGAAGCACGAGAGTTCCACCCACATCCAGAGGAGCCCCGTTTCCCCCTCCGAGTTCAAGAGGAGGGATCCTTTCCCTGCGAGGTCGGGAAAGATTTTCCGGCATTCCCGTCGCATCTCAAGAGGAGGCGCTCTCCAGAGGAATGACGAGAGGAACTCCAGGGTCGTGCCACCATTCCCAGAGTCCCCCAGATGGCTCCGTCCATTCCAGGGAAACCTGTTTTCCCAGCACTGCCTCGACTTTCAAGCCGAGGATCGACTCACACCACGGTGGCACGTGGGACAGCCCTGTGGAAAAGCCTCGAGGGAAAGCCTCGTGGGAAAGCCTCGAGGTAAAGCCCCTGATCCCTTGATCCATGCGAAGGGCAGCCTGACACTGCTGCTACAGCTCGGGAGGAAAGCGCACGTGCATGCCCCCACTCGAGACGAGGACTGACTCACCTGGGGAGACTCCAGAAGTACCCCAAGTTCCATGTCTGCACTGGAGAGGAATCCTCAGTTTCCGGCAACGACTCCATACAAGGTCTTAGGCCCCGGCATCGACGGGAGAGGAATCCCCAGAGGCACCCGAGCAACTCGCATGGGGACTGGCCTTTCCTGAGGCCACCAGAGCGGGTCCCTGAGGTCCCCGTCGTAAGCCGAGAGCACCTGCCGCAACTCGAGAAAATCCAGGAGGTTCTCCCTCCAGGCGAGATGAGGCCCATTTCCGCTGAGGCGTCTCGAGGCTATTCACACCTAAACTCTGGAATTTCCAAAGGGTCCTTCACACCCTTGCTGCAACTCAAGAAGTTCCCCGACATACCCGTCTCCACTCGAGAGGAAGCACGAGAGTTCCACCCACATCCAGAGGAGCCCCGTTTCCCCCTCCGAGCTCAAGAGGAGGGATTCTTTCCCTGCGTGGTTGGGAAAGAATTCCCGTCGTTCCCGTCGCATCTCAAGAGGAGGCGCGTCTCCACAGGAAAGGCGAGAGGAACTCTAGGGTCGTGCCACATTCCCAGAGTCTCCCGGATGTCTCCGTCCATTCCAGGGAAACCTGTTTTCCCTGCACTGCCTCGACTTTCAAGCGAGGATCGACTCACCACCACGGTGGCACGTGGGGACAGCCCTGTGGTAAAGCCTCGAGGAAAGCCACAGATCCCTTGATCCACGCGAAGGGAAACGCGACACTGCTGCTACAGTTCGGAAGGAAAGCGCACGTGCATGCCCCCACTCGAGACGTGGCTAACTCCCTTGGGGGACTCCAGAAATACCCCAAGATCCATGTCAGCACTGGAGAGGAATCCTCAGGTTCCCTCACTGACTCCACACAAGGTCTTAGGCCCAGCATCGACGGGAGAGGAATCCCGAGAGGCCCCCGAACAACTCGCATGGGGACTGGCCTTTCCTGAGGCCACCAGAGCGGGATCCCTGAGGTCCCCGTCGTAAGACGAGAGCTCCTGCCGCAACTCCGAAAAAATCCAGGAGGTTCTCCCCTGCAGGCGAGATGGGCCCATTTCCGCTGAGGCGTCTCGAGGCTAATCACCTGGACTCTGGAACTTCCAAAGGGTCCTTCACACCCTTGCTGCAACTCAAGAAGTTGCCCGACGTACCCGTCTTCACTCGAGAAGGAGCACGAGAGTCCGCCCACATCCAGAGGAGCCCTGTTTCCGTCTCCAAGCTCGAGAGGAGGATCCTTTCCCTGCGTGGTCGGGAAAGAATTCCCGGTGTTCCCGTCGCATCTCAAGAGGAGCGCTCTCCACAGGAAAGGCGAGAGGAACTCCAGGGTTCGTGCCACCATTCCAGGGTCCCCCAAATGTCTCAGTCCATTCCAGGGAAACTTGTTTTCCCTGCAGTGCCTCGACTTTCAAGCGAGGATCGACTCACAACACGGTGTCTCGTGGGACAGCCCTGTGGGAAAGCCTCGTGGGAAAGCCTCTTGGAAAGCCTCGTGGAAAGCCTCGAGGAAAAGCCACAGATCCCTTGATCCATACGAAGGGAAGCGCCGACACTGCTGCTACAGCTCAGGAGGAAAGCGCACGTGCATGCCCCCAGTCGAGACGAGGACTGACTCCCCTGGGGAGACTCCAGAAGTACCCAAGATCCATGTCTGCACTGCAGAGGAATCCTCAGGTTCCGGCACTGACTCCACACAAGGTCTTAGGCCCCAGCATCGACGGGAGGAGGAATCCGAGAGGCCCCCATGCAACTAGCATGGGAAGTGGCCTTTCCCTGAGGCCACCAGAGAGGTCCCTGTCGTCCCATCGTAAGACGAGAGCACCCGCCGCAACTCGAGAAAATCCAGGAGGTT
>NW_017215813.1:0-23730 GCF_001704415.2 Capra hircus
CTCTCAGAGCTACGAGGCGGATTCGGGGGGCTCCTTGATGTGGTCGAGACTGCTCGTGCTTCCTCTCGAGTTGAGACGGGTATTTCGGGGAACTTCTGGAGTTGAACGCAACTTCTTGAGTTGAAGCAAGGGTGTGAAGGACCCTTTGGAAGTTCTCGACGTTAGGTGTGTTTCGCCTCGAGATCCTCAGCGGAAATGGGCCTCATCTCTCCTGGAGGGGAGAACCTCCTGGATTTTCTCGTGTTGCGGCCGGTGCTCTCGACTTACGACGGGGACCTCAGGGACCCCGCTCTGGTGGCCTCAGGAAAGGCCAGTCCCCCATGCGAATTGCTCGGGGCCTCTCCGGATTCCTCTCCGTCGATGCCGGGGCCTAACATTGTGTGGAGTCGGTGCCGGAACTTGAGGATTCCTCTCCAGTGCTGACATGGATTTGGGTACTTCTGGAGCCTCCACCGGGGATTCAGTCCTCGTCTCGACTTAGGTCATTCACGTGCACTTTCCTCCGAGCTGTAGCAGCAGTGTCATGCTTCCCTTCGCGTGGATGAAGAAATCTGTGGCTTTAACTCCAGGTTTTCGCAGCAGGCTTTCCCACGAGGCTTTTCCCACAGGGCTGTCCCACGTGCCACCGTGGTGTGAGTCGATCCTCGGCTTGAAAGTCGAAGGCTGCAGGGAAAACTGGTTTCCCTGGAATGGACTGAGACATCTGGGGGACTCTGGAATGGTGGCACGACCCTGGAGTTCCTCTCGCTTTCCTGTGGAGAGCGCCTGCTCTTGAGATGCGACGGGAACGCCTGGAATTCTTTCAGGAGCACGCAGGAAAAGGATCCCTCCTATCGAGCTAGGAGATGGAAACGGGGCTCCTATGTATGTGGGCGGGACTCTTGTGCTTCCTCTCGAGTGGAGACGGGGTATGTCGGGAACTTCTTGAGTTGCAGCAAGCGTGTGAAGGACCCTTTGTAAGTTCCAGACTTTAGGTGTGATTAGCCTCGATATGCCTCAGCAGAAATTGGGCCTCATCTCGCCTGCAGGGGAGAACCTCCTGGATGTTCTCGAGTTGGGTCAGGTGGTCTCGACTTACGACGGGACCTCAGGGACCCGCTCTGTTGGCCTCAGGAAAGGCCAGTCCCTATGCGAGTTGCCAGGGACCTCTCGGGATTCCTCTCCCGTCGAAGCTGGGGCCTAAGATATTGTGCGGAGTGGGTGCCGTACCTGAGGATTCCTCTCCAGTGCTTACGTGGATCTTGGGGTACTTCTGGAGTCTCCCCATTGGAGTCAGTCCTCGACTCGAGTGGGGGCATGCACGTGCGCTTTCCTCTCGAGCTGTAGCAGCAGTGTCGCGCTTCCATTGGCGTGGATCAAGGATCTGTGGCTTTCCCTCGAGGCTTTCCCACGAGGCTTTCCCACGAGACTTTCCCACAGGGCGGTCCCACGTGCCACCGTGATGTGAGTCGATCCTCGCTTGAAAGTCGACGCAGTGCTGGGAAAACAGGTTTCCCTGGAACGGACGGAGACATCTGGGGGACTCTGGGAATGGTGGCAGGACCCTGGAGTTCCTCTCCCTTTCCTGTGGAGAGCGCCTCCTCTTGAGATCGGACGGGAACGCCGGGAATTCTTTCCAGAGCACTCTGGGACTCTGGAATGGTTGGAGTTCCTCTCCCTTTCCTGTGGAGAGCGCCTCCTCTTGAGATCGACGGGAACGCCGGGAATTCTTTCCAGAGCACGCAGGGAAAGGATCCCTCCTCTCGAGCTAGCAGCGAAACGGGGCCACTCTGGATATGGACGGGACTCTCGATTCCTCTAGAGTGGAGACGGGTATGTCGGGGAAATTCTTGAGTTGGCAGCAAGGGTGTGAAGGACCCTTTGGAAGTTCCAGAGTTTAAGTGTGATTAGCCCCGAGACCTCAGCGGAAATGGGCCTCATCTCACCTGGAGGGGAGAACCTCCTGGATTTTCTGGAGTTGCGGCAGGTGCTCTCGACTTACGATGGGGACCTCAGGGACCTGCTCTGGTGGCCTCAGGAAAGGCCAGTCCCCATGCGAGTTGCTCTGGGGCCTCTCGGGATTCCTCTCCCGTCGATGCAGGGCCTAAACCTTGTTGGAGTCGGTGCCGGAACCTGAGGATTCCTCTCCAACTTCTGACATGGATCTTGGGGTACTTCTGGAGTCCCCCCAGGGGTGTCAGTACTCGTCTCGAGTGGGGCCATGCACGTACGCTTTCCTCCGGAGCTGTAGCAGCAGTGTCCCGCTTCCCTTCGCATGGATCAAGGGATCTGTGGCTTTCCCTCGAGGCTTTCCACGAGGCTTTCCCACAGGGCTGTACCACGTGCCACTGTGGTGTGAGTCGATCCTCGACTTGAAAGTCGAGGCAGTGCAGGGAATACAGGTTTCCCTGGAATGGACTGAGACATCTGGGGGACTCTGGGAATGGTGGCACGACCCTGGAGTTCCTCTCGCCTTTCCTCTGGAGAGCGCCTCCTCTTGAGATTCGTCGGGAATGCTGGGAATTCTTTCCCGACGCGCAGGGAAAGGATCAAACCTCTCGAGCTAAAAGGTGGAATCGGGGCTCCTCTGGATGTGGGGGGACTCTCGTGCTTCCTCTCGAGTGGAGACGGGTATGTCGGGGAACTTCTTGAGTTGCAGCAAGGGTGTGAAGGACCCTTTGGAAGTTCCAGATGTTAGATGTGATTAGCCTCGAGACGCCTCTGCGGAAATGGGCCTCATCTCGCCTGGAGGGGAGAACTCCTGGATTTTCTCGAGTTGCGGTAGGTGCTCTCGACTTACGACGGGGACTCAGGGACCCGCTCTGGTGGCCTCAGGAAAGGCCAGTCCCCATGCGAGTTGATCGGGGCCTCTCGGGATTCATCTCCGTCGATGCTGGTGCCTAAGACCTTGTGTGAGTCAGTGCCGGAACCTGAGGATTCCTCTCCAGTGCTGACATGATCTTGGGGTACTTCTGGAAATCTCCCAGGGGAGTCCAGTCCACGTCTCGAGTGGGGCATGCCACGTGCGCTTTCCTCCCGAGCTTTAGCAGCAGTGTCCGCGGTTCCATTCGCGTGATCAAGGGATCTGTGGCTTTCCCTCGAGCTTTCCCAGGAGGCTTTCCCACGATGCTTCCCAGGAGGCTTTCCCACAGGGCTGTCCCACGTGCCACCGTGGTGTGAGTCGATCCTCGGCTTGAAAGTCAAGGCAGTGCATGGAAAAACAGGTTTCCCTGGAATGGACGGAGACATCTGGTGGACTCTGGGAATGGTGGCACGACCCTGGATTCCTCTCGCCTTTCCTGTGGAGAGCGCCTGCTCTTGAAGGATGCGACGGGAACGCCTGGAATTCTTTCCCGAGCACGCAGGGAAAGATCCCTCCTATCCAGCTAGGAGATGGAAACGGGGCTCCTCTGTATGTGGGTGGGACTCTTGTGCTTCCTCTCGAGTTGAGACGGTATGTCGGGAACTTCTTGAGTTGCAGCAAGGTTGTGAAGGACCCTTTGTAAGTTCCAGAGTTTAGGTGTGATTAGCCTCGAGACGCCTCCGCGGAAATGGGCCTCATCTCGCCTGGAGGGGAGAACCTCCTGGATGTTCTCGAGTTGCGGCAGGTGCTCTCGACTTACGACGGGGAACCTCAGGGACCCGCTCTGGTGGCCTCAGGAAAGGCCAGTCCTCATGCGAGTTGCTCGGGCGCCTGTCGGGATTCCCCTCCCTTCGATGCTGGGGCCTAAGACCTTGTGTGGGTCATTGCCGGAACCTGAGGATTCCTCTCCAGTGCTGACATGAATCTTGGGATATTTTTGGAGTCTCCCCCAGGGGAGTCAGTCCTCGTCTCGAGTGGGGTCATGCACCGTTCGCTTTCCTCCGGAGCTGTTAGCAGCAGTGTCGCGCTTCCCTTCGCATGGATCAAGGGATCTGTGGCTTTCCCTCGAGGCTTTCCAACGAGGCTTTCCCACGAGGCTTTCCCACGAGGCTTTCCCACAGGGCTGTCCCTCGTGTCACCGTGGTGTGAGTCGATCCTCGGCTTGAAAGTCGAGGCAGTGCCAGGGAAAAGAGGTTTCCCTGGAATGGACGGAGACATCTGGTGGACTCTGGGAATGGTGGCAAGACCCTGGAGTTCGTCTCACCTTTCCTCTGGAGAGCGCCTCCTCTTAGGATGACACGGAAACGCCCGGAATTCTTTCCCGACCACGCAGGGAAAGGATCCCTCCTCTCGAGGTAGGAGGCGGAAAGGGGGCTACTGTCGATGTGTGTGGGACTTAGTGTTTCCTCTCGAGTGGAGACAGGTATGTCGGGGAACTTCTTGAGTTGCAGCAAGGGTGTGAAGGACCCTTTGGAAATTCCAGAGGTTAGGTGTGATTAGCCTCGAGACACCTCAGCGGAAATGGGCCTCATCTCGCCTGGAGGGGAGAACGTCCTGAATGTTCTCGAGTTGCAGCAGGTGCTCTCGGACTTTACGACGGGGACCTCAGGGACCCGCTCTGGTGGCCTCAGGATAGGCCAGTCCCTATGCGAGTTGCCAGGGACCTCTCGGGATTCCTCTCCCGTCGAACCTGGGCCTAAGATATTGTGTGGAGTGGGTGCCGGTACCTGAGATTCCTCTCCATGCTTACGTGATCTTGGGGTACTTCTGGAGTCTCCCCATTGGAGTCAGTCCTCGACTCGAGTGGGCATGCACGTGCGCTTTCCTCTCGAGCTGTAGCAGCAGTGTCCGCGCTTCCATTCGCGTGGATCAAGTGATCTGTGGCTTTCCCTCGAGGCTTTCCCACGAGGCTTTCCCACGAGGCTTTCCACGAGGCTTTCCCACAGGGCGGTCCCACATGCCACCGTGGTGTGAGTCGATCCTCGGCTTGAAAGTCGACGCAGTGCAGGGAAATCAGGTTTCCCTGGAATGGACGGAGACATCTGGGGGACTCTGGGAATGGTGGCAGGAACCTGGAGTTCCTCTCCCTTTCCTGTGCGAGAGCGCCTCCTCTTGAGATGGGACGGGAACGCCGGGAATTCTTTCCAGAGCACGCAGGGAAAGGATCCCTCCTCTCGAGCTAGGAGGCCGGAAACGGGGCTCCTCTGGATGTGGGCGGGACTCTCGTGCTTCCTCTCGAGTGTAGACGGGGTATGTCGGGGAACTTCTTGAGTTGCAGCAAGGTGTGAAGGACCCTTTGAAAGTTCCAGAGGTTAAGTGTGAATAGCCTCGAGACGCCTCAGGGGAAATGGGCCTCATCTCGCCTGGAGGGGAGAACCTCCTGGATTTTCTCGAGTTGCGGCAGGTGCTCTCGACTTACGATGGGGACCTCAGGGGCCCGCACTGGTTTCCTCAGGAAAGGCCAGTCCCCATGCGAGTTGCTCAGGGGCCTCTCGGGATTCCTCTCCCATCGATGCCAGGCCTAAGACCTTGTGTGGAGTCGGTGCCGGAACCTGAGGATTCCTCTCCAGTGCAGACATGGATATTGGCGGCCTTCTGGAGTCTCCCCAGGGAATCAGTCCTCGTCTCGAGTGGGGGCATGCACGTGCGCTTTCCTCCAGAGCTGTAGCAGCAGTGTCACGCTTCCCTTCGCGTGGATCTAGGGATCAGAGGCTTTCCCTGGAGGCTTTCCCACGAGGCTTTCCCACGAGGCTTTCCCACAGGGCTGTCCCACGTGCCACCGTGGAGTGAGTCGATCCTCGGCTTGACAGTCGAGGCAGTGCTGGGAAAACAGGTTTCCCTGGAATGGACTGAGGCATCTGGGGGACTCTGGAATGGGGCCTGATCCTGGAGTTCTTCTCGCCTTTCCTGTGGAGAGCGCCTCCTCTTGAGATGCGACGGGAACGCTAGGAAATTCTTTCTCGACCACACAGGGAAAGGATCCCTCCTCTCGAGGTAGCAGGCGGAAACGGGGCCACTCTGGATATGGACGGACTCTCCGATTCCTCTAGAGTGGAGACGGGTATGTCGGGGAACTTCTTGATTTGCAGCAAGGGTGTGAAGGACCCTTTGGAAGTTTCCAGGTTTAAGTGTGATTACCCCCTAGTTGCCTCAGCGTAAAATGGGCCTCATCTCGCCTGGAGGGGAGAACCTCCTGGATTTTCTGGAGTTGCGGCAGGTGCTCTCGACTTACGATGGGGACCACAGGGACCCGCTCTGTGGCCTCAGGAAAGGCCAGTCCCCATATGCGTTGCTCTGGGGCCTCTCGGGATTCCTCTCCCGACGATGCCGGGGTCTAAGACCTTGTTTGGAGTCGGTGCCGGAACCTGAGGATTCCTCTCCACTTCTGACATGGATATGGGGTACTTCTGGAGTCCCCCAGGGGTGTCACTACTCGTCTCGAGTGGGGCCATGCACGTGCGCTTTCCTCCCGAGCTGTAGCAGCAGTGTCCCGCTTCCCTTCGCATGGATCAAGGGATCTGTGGCTTTCCCTTGAGGCTTTCCCACGAGGCTTTCCCCACAGGGCTGTACCACGTGCCACTGTGGTGTGAGTCGATCCTCGACTTGAAAGTCGAGGCAGTGCAGGGAATACAGGTTTCCCTGGAATGGACTGAGACATCTGGGGGACTCTGGGAATGGTGGCACGACCCTGGAGTCCTCTCGCCTTTCCTCTGGAGAGCGCCACCTCTTGAGATTTGACGGGAATGCTGCGAATTCTTTCCCGACCACGCAGGGAAAGGATCAAACCTCTCGAGCTAAAAGGTGGAATCGGGGCTCCTCTGGATGTGGGCGGGACTCTCGTGCTTCCTCTCGAGTGGAGACGGGTATTTCGGGGAAATTCTTGAGTTGCATCAAGGGTGTGAAGGACCCTTTGGAAGTTCCAGAGTTTAGGTTTGATTAGCCTCGAGACGCCTCTGCGGAAATGGGCCTCATGTCGCCTGGAGGGGAAAACCTCCTGGATTTTCTCGAGTTGCTGCAGGTGCTCTCGACGTACTACGGGGATCACAGGGACCCGCTCTGGTGGCCTCAGTTAAGGCCAGTCCACATGCGCGTTTCTCGGGGGCCTCTCGGGATTCCTCTCCCATCGATGCCGGGACCTAAGACCTTGTGTGGAGTCGGTGCCTGAACCTGAGGATTCCTCTCCAGTGCTGACATGGATCTTGGGCTACTTCTGGAGACTCCCCAGGGGAGTCAGTCCTCGTCTCATGTGGGGGCATGCAGTTGCGCTTTCCTCCAGAGCTGTAGCAGCAGTGTCACGCTTCCCTTCGCGTGGATCAAGGGATCTGTGGCTTTCCCTCGAGGTTTTCCCAGAGGCTTTCCCACGAGGCTTTCCCACGAGGCTTTCCACAGGGCTGACCCACGTGTCACCGTGTGTGAGTCGATCCTCGGCCTTGAAAGTCGAGGCAGTTCAGGGAAAACAGATTTCCCTGGAATGGACTGAGACATCTGGGGGACTCTGGGAATGGTGGCAAGACCTGGAGTTCCTCTCGCCTTTCCTGTGGAGATCGCCTCCTCTTGAGATGCGCCGGGAACACTGGGAATCTTTCCGATCACTGAGGGAAAGGATCCCTCCTCTTGAGCTAGGGAGGGGAATCGGGGCTCCTCTGAATGTGGGCGGGACTCTCGTGCTTCCTCTCGAGTGAAGCCGGGTATGTTGGGGATCTTCTTGAGTTGCAGCAAGGGTGTGAAGGATCCTTTGTAAGGTCCAGAGTTTAGGTGTGATTAGCTTTGAGACACCTCAGCGGAAATGGTCCTCATCTCGCCTGGAGGGGAGAACCTCCTGGATTTTCTCAAGTTGCGGCAGGTGCTCTCGACCTACGACGGGGCCCTCAGGGACCCGCTCTGGTGGCCTCAGGAAAGGCCAGTCCCATGCAAGTTGCAAGGGAACTCTCGGGATTCCTCTCCCGTCAGTGCCGGGGCCTAAGACCTTGTGTGGAGTCGGTGCTGGAACCTGAGGATTCCTCTCCAGGGCTGATATGGATCTTGGGGTACTTCTGTAGTCTCCCCAGGGGAGTCAGTCCTCGTAATGAGTGGGGCATGTAAGTGCACTTTCCTCCGAGCTGCAGCAGCAGTGTTGAGCTTCCCTTCGCGAGGATCAAGGGATCTGTGGCTTTCCCTCGAGGCTTTCCCACGAGGCTTTCCCAGGAGGCTTTCCCACAGGGCTCTCCCACGTGTCACGGTGGTGTGAGTCGATGCTCAGCTTGAAAGTCGAGGCAGTGAAGGGAAAACAGGTTTCCCTGGAATGGACGGAGACATCTGGGGACTCTGGGAATGGTGGCACGACCCTGGAGTTCCTCTCGCCTTTCCTGTGGAGAGCGCCTCCTCTTGAGATGCAACGGTAACGCAGGGAATTCTTTCCTGACCACGCATTGAAGGATCCCTGCTCTCAGCTATGAGGCGGAAACGGGGCTCCTCTGGATGTGGCGGGACTCTCGTTCTTCGTCTTGAGGGAGAGGGTTATGTCGGGAACTTCTTGAGTTGCAGCAAGTGTGTGAAGGACCCGTAGGAATTTCCAGAGGCCAGGTGTATTAGCCTCCAGACGCCTCAGCGGAAACGGGCCTCATCTGGCCTGGAGGGTAGAACTCCAGATTTTCTTCAATTGTGACAGGTGCTCTCGATTGACGACGGGGAACTCAGGGACCCGCTCTGGTGGCTATCAGGAAAGGCCAGTCCTCTTGCTAGTTGCTCGGGGTTCTCTCGGGATTCCTCTCCCTTCGATGCCGGGGCATAAGACCTTGTGTGGAGTCGGTGCTGGAACCTGAGGTTTCCTCTCCAGTGCAGACATGGATTTTAGTGAAATTCTGGAGTCTCCCAAGGGGAGTCAGTCCCCGTCTCGAGTGGGGGCATGTACGTGCGCCTTTCCTCCCCAGCTGTAGCAGCAGTGTCACGCTTCCCTTCGCGTGGAATCAAGGGATCTATGGCTTTCCCTGGAGGCTTTCACACGAGGCTTTCCACGAGGCTTTCCCACATGGTTGTCCCACGTGCCACCGTGATGTGAGTCGATCCACGGCTTTGAATGTCGACGCATTGCAGGGAAAACAGGTTTCCCTGGAATGCACTGAGACATCTTGGGGACTCTGGGAATGGTGGCAGGACCCTGGAGTTCCTCTCGCCTTTCCTGTGGAGAGCGCCTCCTCCTGAGATGCGACGGGAACGCCGGGAATTCTTTGCCGACCACGAAAGGAAAGGATCCCTCCTCTCGAGCTAGGAGGCAGAAACGGGGCCCCTCTGTATGTGGGCGGGACTCTCGTGCTTCCTCTTGAGTGGAGACGGGTATGTCGGGGAACTTCTTGAGTTGCAGCAAGGCTGTGAAGGACCCTTTGGAAGTTCCAGAGATTAGGTGTGATTAGCTTCCAGTCGCCTCAGCGGAAATGGGCCTCATCTCGCCTGGAGGGGACAACCTCCTGGATTTTCTCAAGTTGCGGCAGGTGCTCTCGACCTACGACGGGGCCCTCAGGGACCCGCTCTGGTGGCCTCAGGAAAGGCCAGTCCCCATGCAAGTTGCAAGGGAACTCTCGGGATTCCTCTCCCGTCAGTGCCGGGGCCTAAGACCTTGTGTGGAGTCGGTGCTGGAACCTGAGGATTCCTCTCCAGGGCTGATATGGATCTTGGGGTACTTCTGTAGTCTCCCCAGGGGAGTCCAGTCCTCGTAATGAGTGGGGCATGTAAGTGCACTTTCCTCCGAGCTGCAGCAGCAGTGTTGAGCTTCCCTTCGCGAGGATCAAGGGATCTGTGGCTTTCCCTCGAGGCTTTCCCACGAGGCTTTCCCAGGAGGCTTTCCCACAGGGCTCTCCCACGTGTCACGGTGGTGTGAGTCGATGCTCAGCTTGAAAGTCGAGGCAGTGAAGGGAAAACAGGTTTCCCTGGAATGGACGGAGACATCTGGGGACTCTGGGAATGGTGGCACGACCCTGGAGTTCCTCTCGCCTTTCCTGTGGAGAGCGCCTCCTCTTGAGATGCAACGGTAACGCAGGGAATTCTTTCCTGACCACGCATTGAAGGGATCCCTGCTCTCAAGCTATGAGGCGGAAACGGGGCTCCTCTGGATGTGGGCGGGACTCTCGTTCTTCGTCTTGAGGGAGAGGGTTATGTCGGGGAACTTCTTGAGTTGCAGCAAGTGTGTGAAGGACCCGTAGGAATTTCCAGAGGCCAGGTGTATTAGCCTCCAGACGCCTCAGCGGAAACGGGCCTCATCTGGCCTGGAGGGTAGAACCTCCAGGATTTTCTCAAGTTGTGACAGGTGCTCTCGATTGACGACGGGAACTCAGGGACCCGCTCTGGTGCCATCAGGAAAGGCCAGTCCTCTTGCTAGTTGCTCGGGGTTCTCTCGGATTCCTCTCCCTTCGATGCCGGGGCATAAGACCTTGTGTGGAGTCGGTGCTGGAACCTGAGGTTTCCTCTCCAGTGCAGACATGGATTTTAGTGAAATTCTGGAGTCTCCCAAGGGGAGTCAGTCCCCGTCTCGAGTGGGGGCATGTACGTGCGCTTTCCCTCCCCAGCTGTAGCAGCAGTGTCACGCTTCCCTTCGCGTGGATCAAGGGATCTATGGCTTTCCCTGGAGGCTTTCACACGAGGCTTTCCCACGAGGCTTTCCCACATGGTTGTCCCACGTGCCACCGTGATGTGAGTCGATCCACGGCTTGAATGTCGACGCATTGCAGGGAAAACAGGTTTCCCTGGAATGCACTGAGACATCTTGGGGACTCTGGGAATGGTGGCAGGACCCTGGAGTTCCTCTCGCCTTTCCTGTGGAGAGCGCCTCCTCCTGAGATGCGACGGGAACGCCGGGAATTCTTTGCCGACCACGAAAGGAAAGGATCCCTCCTCTCGAGCTAGGAGGCAGAAACGGGGCCCCTCTGTATGTGGCGGGACTCTCGTGCTTCCTCTTGAGTGGAGACGGGTATGTCGGGGAACTTCTTGAGTTGCAGCAAGGCTGTGAAGGACCCTTTGGAATTCCAGAGATTAGGTGTGATTAGCTTCCAGTCGCCTCAGCGGAAATGGGCCTCATCTCGCCTGGAGGGGACAACCTCCTGGATTTTCTCGAGTTGCGGCAGGTGCTCTCGACTTACGACGGCGACCACAGGACACATTCTGGTGGCCTCAGGAAAGGCCAGTCCCCATGCGAGTTGCTCGGGAGCCTTTCGGGATTTCTCTCCCGTCGATGCCGGGGCCTAAGACCTTGTATGGAGTTGGTGCCGGAAGCTGAGGATTCCTCTCCAGTGCTGACATGGACCTTCGGGTACTTCTGGAGTCTCCCCAGGGGAGTCAGTCCTCGTCTCGAGTGGGGGCATGCTCGTGCGCTTTCCTCCCGAGCTGCAGCAGCAGTGTCACACTTCTCTTCGCATGGGTCAAGGGATCTTTTCCTTTCCCTCGAGGCTTTCCCACAGGGCTGTCCACGTGCCACGGTGGTGTGAGTCGATCCTCGGCTTGAAAGTCGAGGCAGTGCAGGGAAAACAGTTTTCCCTGGAATGGACTGAGACATCCAGGGGACTCTGGGAATGGTGGCACGACCCTGGAGTTCCTCTCGCCTTTCCTGTGGAGAGCACCTCCTCTTGAGATGCAACGGGAACACCTGGGAATTCTTTCCCGACCACGATGCGAAAGGATCCCTCCCCTCGAGCTAGGAGGCGGAAACGGGGCTCCTCTGGATGTGGGCGGGACTCTCGTGCTTCCTCTCGAGTGGAGACGGGTATGTCGGGGAACTTCTTGAGTTGCAGCAAGGGTGTGAAGGACCCTTTGAAGTTCCAGATGTTAGATGTGATTAGCCTCGAGACGCCTCAGCAGAAATGGGCCTCATCTCGCCTGGAGGGGGAACCTCCTGGATTTTTTCGAGTTGCGGTAGGTGCTCTCGACTTACGACGGGGACCTCAGGGACCACGATCTGGTGGCCTCAGGAAAGGCCAGTCCCCATGCGAGTTGCTCGGGGCCTCTCGGGATTCCTCTCCCTTCGAAGCCGGGCCTAAGACCTTGTGTGGAGTCGGTGCTGGAACCTGAGGATTCCTCTCCAGTGCTGATATGGATCTTGGGGTACTTCTGGAGGTCTCCCCAGGGGAGTCAGTCCTCGTCTCGAGTGGGGGGCATGCACGTGCGCTTTCCTCCCGAGCTGTAGCAGCATTGTCACTCTTCCCTACGCGTGGATCAAGGGATCTGTGGCTTTCCCTCGAGGCTTTCCCATGAGGCTTTCCCAGGAGCCTTTCCCACAGGGCTGTCCAACGTGCCATCGCGGTGTGAGTCGATCCTCGGCTTGAAAGTCGAGGCAGTGCAGGGAAACAGCTTTCCCTGGAATGGACTGAGACAGCTTGGGGACTCTGGAATAGGGACTGATCCTGGAGTTCCTCTCGCCTTTCCTGTGGAGAGCGCCTCCACTTTGAGATGCGACGGGAACGCCGGGAATACTTTCCCGCACACGCAGGGAAAGTATCCCTCCTCTCGAGCTAGGAGGCGGAAACGGGGGCTCCTCAGGATGTGGTCGGGACTCTCGTGCTTCCTCTCGAGTGGAGTCGGGTATGTCGGGGAACTTCTAGAGTTGCAGCAAGGGTGTGAAGGACCCTTTGGAAGTTCCAGAGGTTAGGTGTGATTAGCCTCGAGACGCCTCAGCGGAAAAGGGCCTCATCTCACCTGGAGGGGAGAACCTCCTGGATTTTCTCGAGTTGCGGCAGGTGCTCTCGACTTACGACGGGGACCTCAGGGACCCGCTCTGGTGGCCTCAGGAAAGGCCAATCCCCTTGCGAGTTGTTCGGGGCCTCTCGAGGGCCTCTCGGGTTTCCTCTCCCGTCGATGCTGGGGCCTAAAACCTTGTGTGAAGTCAGTGCCGGAACCTGAGGATTCCCCTCCAGTGCTGACATGGATCCTGGGATATTTCTGGAGTCTCCCCATGGGAGTCAGTCCTCGTCTCGAGTGGGGGCATGCACGTGCACTTTCCTCCCGAGCTGTAGCGGCAGTGTAACTCTTCCCTACGCGTGGATCAAGGCATCTGTGGCTTTCTCTCGAGGCTTTCCCACGAGGCTTTCCCACGAGGCTTTCCACAGGGCTGTCCCACGTGCCACCGTGGTGTGAGTCGATCCTCGGCATGAAAGTCGAGGCAGTGCAGGGAAAACAGGTTTCCCTGAAATGGACTGAGACATCTGGGGGACTCTGGGAATGGTGGCACGACGCTGGAGTTCCTCTCGCCTTTCCTGGGGAGAGCGCCTCCTCTTGAGATGCGACGGGAATGCCGGGAATTCTTTCCCGACCACGCAGGGAAAGGATCCCTCCTCTCGAGCTAGGAGGCGGAAACGGGGCCCCTCTGTATGTGGGCGGGACTCTCGTGCTTCCTCTTGAGTGGTGACGGGTATGTCGGGGAACTTCTTGAGTTGCAGCAAGGCTGTGAAGGACCCTTTGGAAGTTCCAGAGGTTAGGTGTGATTAGCCTCGAGTCGCCTCAGCGGAAATGGGCCTCATCTCGCCTGGAGAGGACAACCTCCTGGATTTTCTCGAGTTGCGGCAGGTGCTCTCGACTTACGACCGGGGACCACAGACCCCCTCTGGTGGCCTCAGCAAAGGCCAGTCCCCATGCGAGTTGCTCGGGAGCCTTTAGGGATTTCTCTCCCGTCGATGCCGGGGCCTAAGGTCTTGTGAGAGTCGGTGCCGGGAACCTGAGGATTCCTCTCCAGTGCTGACATGGATCTTGGTGTACTTCTGGAGTCTCCCCAGGGGAGTCAGTCCGCGTCCCGTGTGGGGGCACACACGTGCGCTTTCCTCCCGAGCAGTAGCAGCAGTATCACGCTTCCCTTCGCGTGGATCAAGGGATCGGTGCTTTCCCTCGAGGCTTTCCCACGAGGATTTCCCACGAGAGCTTTCCCACAAGGCTGTCCCACGTGCCACCGTGGTGTGAGTCGATCCTTGGCTTGAAAGTCGAGGCAGTGCAGGGAAAACACCTTTCCCTGGAATGGACTGAGACATCTGGGGGACTCAGGGAATGGTGCCACGACCCTGGAGTTCCTCTCGCCTTTCCTGTGGAGAGCGCCTCCTCCAGAAATGCGACGGGAACGCCGGGAATTCTTTCTCGACCACGCAGGGAAAGGATCCCTCCTCTCCAGCTAAGAGGCGGCAATGGGGCTCCTCTGGATGTGGGCGGGACTCTCGTGTTTCCTCTCGAGTGGAGACGAGTATGTCGGGGAACTTCTTGAGTAGCAGTAAGGGTGTGAAAAACCCTTTGGAAGTTACAGAGGTTAGGTGTAATTAACCTCGAGATGCCTCAGCGGAAATGGGCCTCATCACGCCTGGAGGGAGAAACTCCTGAATTTTTTTCAGGGTGCGGCAGGCACTCTCGACTTTCGACGGCGACCTCATGGACCCGCTCTGGTGTCCTCAGGAAAGGCCAGTCCCCATGCGAGTTGCTCGGGGGGCCTCTCGGGATTCCTGTCTCGTCGATGCCGGGGCCTAAGACCTTGTGTGGAGTCGGTGCCAGAACATGAGGATTCCGCTCCAGTGCTGACATGGATCTTGGGGTATTGCTGGAGTCTCCCCAGGGGAGTCAGTCCTCGTCTCGAGTGGGGGCATGCACCGTGCGCTTTACTCCCAAGCTGTAGCAGCAGTGTCGCGCTTGCCTTAGCGTGGATCAAGGGATCTGTGGCTTTCCCTGGAGGCTTTCACAGGAGGCTTTGCCACATGGTTGTCCCACGTGCCACCGTGATGTGAGTCGATCCTCGGCTTGAAATGTCGAGGCCAGTGCAGGGAAAACAGGTTTCCCTGGAATGGACTGAGACATCTGGGGGACTCTGGGAATGGTGGCACGACCCTGGAGTTCCTCTCGCCTTTCCTGTGGAGAGCGCCTCCTCTTGAGATGCGACGGGAACGCCGGGATTTCTTTCCGAACACGCAGGGAAAGGATCCCTCCTCTCGAGCTAGGAGGAGGAAACAGGGCTCTTCTGGATGTGGGCGGGACTCTCGTGCTTTCCTCTTGAGTTGGAGACGGGTATGTCGGGGAACTTCTTGAGTTGCAGCAAGGGTGTGAAGGACCGTTTGGAAGTTCCAGACGTTAGGTGTGATTAGCCTCGAGACGCCTCAGCGGAAATCGGCCTCATCTCGCCTGGAGGGGAGAACCTCCTGGATTTTCTCGAGTTGCTGCACGTGCTCTCGACTTACGACGGGGACCTCAGGGACACGCTCTGGTGGCCTTAGGAAGGGCCAGTCCCCATGCTAGTTGCTCGGGGCCTCTCGGGGTTCCTCTACCGTCGATGCTGGGGCCTAAGACCTTTGAGTGGAGTTGGTGCACCAACCTGAGGATTCCTCTCCAGTGCTGACATGGATCTTGGGCTACTTCTGGAGTCTCCCCAGGGGAGTCTTTCGTCGTGTCGAGTGGGGGGCATGCACGTGTGCTTTCCTCCCGAGCTGTAGCAAGCAGTGTCACGCTTCCCTTCGCGTTGATCAAAGCAACTGTGGCTTTCCCTCGAGGCTTTCCCACGAGGCCTTTCCCACAGGGCTGTCCACGTGCCACCGTGTTGTAAGTCGATCCTCGGCTTGAAAGTCGAGGCAGTGCAGGGAAAACGGTTTTCCCTGGAATGGACTGAGACATCCTGGGGACTCTGGGAATGTGGCATGACCCTGGAGTTCCTCTCGCCTTTCCTGTGGAGAGCGCCTCCTCTTGAGATGGACGGAAACCACCGGGAATTCTTTCCCGACCACGCAGGGAACGGATCCCTCCTCTCAAGCTAGGAGGCGGAAACGGTGCTCCTGTGGATGTGGGCGGGACTCTCGTGCTTCCTCTCGAGTGGAGACGGGTATGTCGGGGAACTTCTTGAGTTGCAGCAAGGGTGTGAAGGACCCTTTGGAAGTTCCAGAGATTAGGTGTGAATAGCCTCGACACGCCTCAGCGGAAATGGGCCTCATCTCGCCTGGAGGAGAGAACCTCCTGGATTTTCTCGAGTTGCGGCAGGTGCTCTCGCCTTACAACGGGGAACCCCTGGGACCCACTCTGGTGGCCTCAGGAAAGACCAGTCTCCATGCGAGTTTCTCGGGGGCCTCTCGGGTTCCTCTCCCGTCGATGCTGGGGCCTAAGACCTTCTGTGGAGTCAGTGCTGTAACCTGAGGATTCCTCTCCAGTTCTGACATGGATCTTGGGGTACTTCTGGAGTCTCCCCAGGGGAGTCAGTCCTCGTCTCGAGTGGGGCATGCATGTGCGCTTTCCTCCCGAGCTGTAGCAGCAGTGTCGCGCTTCCCTTCGCCTGGATCAAGGGATCAGGGGCTTTCCGGAGGCTTTCCCGCGAGGCTTTCCCACGAGGCTTTCCCACAGGGCTGTCCACGTGCCACCATGGTGTGAGTCGATCCTCGGCTTGAAAGTCGAGACACTGCAGGGAAGACAGTTTTCCCTGGAATGGACCGAGTCATCTGGGGTACTCTGGGAATGTGGCACGACCCTGGATTTCCTCTCGCCTTTCCGGTGGAGAGCGCCTCCTCTTGAGATGCGAAGGAACGCCGGGAATTCTTTCCCGACCACGCAGGGAAGGATCCCTCCTCTCAAGCTAGGAGGCGGAAACGGGGCTCCTCTGGATGTGGGCGGACTCTCATGCTTCCTCTCGAGTGAAGACGGGTATGTCGGGGAACTTCTTGAGTTGCAGAATGGTGTGAAGGACCCTTTGGAAGTTTCAGATATTAGATGTGATTAGCCTCGAGACGCCTCTGCGGAAAAGGGCCTCATCTTGCCTGGAGGGGAGAACCTCCTGGATTTTCTCGAGTTGCCGCAGGTGCTCTCGACTTGTGACGGGGACCTCAGGGACCCGCTCTGGTGGCCTCAGGAAAGGCCAGTCCCATGCGAGTTGCTCGGGTCCTCTCGGATTCCTCTCCCTTCGATGCCGGGCCTAAGATCTTGTGTGGAGTCGGTGCCGGAACCTGAGCATTCCTCTCCAGTGCTGACATGGATCTTGGGGTACTTCTGGAGTCTCCCCAGGGGAGTCAGTCCTCGTCTCTAGTTGGGGCATGCACGTGCGCTTTCCTCCCTAGTTGCAGCAGCAGTGTCACGCTTCCCTTCGCGTGGTTCAAGGGATCTATGGCTTTCCAGGAGGCTTTCCCACGAGGTTTTCCCACGAGGCTTTCCCACAGGGCTGTCCACGTGCCACCGTGGTGTGAGTCGATCCTCGCTTGAAAGTCGAGGCAGTGCAGGGAAAACAGGTTTCCCTGGAATGGACTGAGACATCTGGGTCTCTGGGAATGGTGGCACGACCCTGGAGTTCCTCTCGCCTTTCCTGTGGAGAGCGCCTCCTCTTGAGATGCGACGGGAACGCCGGGAATTCTTTCCCGACACGCAGGGAAAGGATCCCTCCTCTCGATCTAGGAGGCAGAACGGGGCTCCTCTGGATGTGGCCGGGACTCTCGTGCTTCCTCTCAAGTGGAGACGGGTATGTCGGGGAAATTCTTAAGTTGCAGCAAGGGTGTGAAGGACCCTTTGGAAGTTCCAGAGGTTAGGTGTGATTAGCCTCGAGACGCCTCAGCGGAAATGGGCCTCATCTCGCCTGGAGGGGAGAACCTCCTGGATTTTCTCGAGTTGCAGCAGGTGCTCTCGACTTACGACGGGGACCTCAGGGACCCGCTCTGGTGGCCTCAGGAAAGGTCAAACCGCCATGTGAGTTGCTCGGGTTCCTCTCGGGATTCCTCTCCCGTCTATGCCTGGGGCATAAGATCTTGTGTGGAGTCGGTGCCTGGAACCTGAGCATTCCTCTCCAGTGCTGACATGGATTTTCGGGTACCTCTGGAGTCTCCCCAGGGGAGTCAGTCCTCGTCTCGAGCGGGGGCATGCACGTGCGCTTTCTTCCCGAGCTGTAGCAGCAGTGTCACGCTTCCCTTCGCGTGGATCAAGCGATCAGGGGCTTTCCCTCGAGGCTTCCCAGGGCTTTCCAAACACAGGGCTGTGCCACGTGCCACTGTGGTGTGAGTCGATCCTCGGCTTGAAAGTCGAGGCAGTGGAGGGAAAACAGGTTTCCCTGGAATGGACTGAGACATCTGGGGGACTCTGGAAATGTGCAGCGACCCTGAAGTTCCTCTCGCCTTTCCTGTGGAGAGCGCCTCCTCTTGAGATGCGACGGGAAGCGGGGAATTCTTTGCCCGACCACGCAGGGAAAGGATCCTCCTCTCGAGCTAGAGGAGGCGGAAACGGGGCTCCTCTGGATGTGGGCGGGACTCTCGTGCTTCCTCTCGAGTGGAGACGGGTATGTCGGGGAACTTCTTGAGTTGCAGCAAGGTGTGAAGGACCCTTTGGAAGTTCCAGAGGTTAGGTGTGATTAGCCTCGAGACGCCTCAGCGGAAATGGGCCTCATCTCGCCTGGAGGGGAACCTCCTGGATTTTCTCGAGTTGCGGCAGTTGCTCTCGACTTACGACGGGACCTCAGGGGCGATCTGTTGGCCTCAGGAAAGGCCAGTCCCCATGCGAGTTGCTCGCGGGCCTCTCGGGATTCCTCTCCCGTCGATGCCGGGCCTAAGATCTTGTGTGGTCTTGAGAGCGATTCGGTGCGGAACCTGGAGGATCCTCTCCAGTGTCTGACATGGATTTGGGTACTGTCCTGGAGTCTCCATCAGGGAAGCAGTCCTCTTTCTCGAATGGGGCATCGCACGTGCAATTTTCTCCGAACTTTTATGCAGTCATTGTCACCGCTACCTTCGCGCACGCGATCAAGGATCTGTGGCTTTCCCTGGCAGACTTTCACGACGCGTGGCTTTTCCACTATAACGCTTTCCCAACGACTGGTTGTACGAACGTGCCACCGTGTATGTGAGTCGTATCCTCGCTTTGAATGTCCGAGGCCGAACGTGCAGGTGAAAACAGGTTTTCCCTGGAAATGGACTGGAACAATCTGGGGTGATCTCTGGAAAGCGTGGCACGACCCTGGCTTCCTCTCAGCGCCTTTCTGCTGAGCGCCGGCCTCTCCTTGAAGTGCACGGGAACTGCCGGGATCTCTTTCCCATAATGACCGCAGGGAAGATTCTCCTCTCGAGCTAAGTAGGCAGAAAGAGGTGCTCTCACTGAATGTTGAGCCTGGGCTCGTATCTGTGCTTTCTCTTCGAGTGGAGAACGGTATGTCGGGATGAACATCTTGAAGTTGCAGACCAGGGTGTTCGAAAGCACCCGTTTGGAAGTTTCAGAGATTAGGTGTGGATTTAGCCTGGAGACGCCTCAGCAGAATGGGCCTCAATGCTCCGCAGCTGGATGGGGAGAACCTCCTGGATTGTTTCTCAGAGATACGGGCAGTTCTCTCGACTTTACGGACGGGGACCGCTTCAGGACTCTCGCTCTGGGCCGTCTAGAAAATATGGCCGTCCCCATGGCGAAGTTGCACTCGGGGTCCCTCCTGCGATTCCCCCGCGAGTGCCGGGGCCTAAGACCTCTGTGTGGAGTCTGTTCTTCCGGAATCTGAGGTTTGCGCTCAGTGGTCAGTTCTGAACATATGGCATTTTGGGGTACTATCTGCGCGTCTTACCCCAAGCGGGATCATCCTCGTCTCGAGTGGGGGCATGCACTGCTGGCGCTTCCTCCTAGCTGTAGCCGCAGTGTTCATTGCTCCAGATCGCATGGATCAGAGGTTATCAGTGCTCTCCCGTCGCAGGCTTTACCCACGATCGCCTTTTCCAAACAAGAGCTTTTCCCACGAGGAATTCCCACAGGGCTGTCCACGTGCCACCCGTTGTCGAGTGTATGCTAGTTCTCCGCTTTGAAAGTTCGAGGGCAGTGGCAGGGAAAACAGGTCTGTCCCTGGAAGGCTGGAGAACACTGGGGGACCGACTCTGGGAATTGGTGGACACGACCCTCCATGGAGGCTCTGTCGTCGCCTTTCTGCTGAAAGCGCCACCTTCTTGAGAGCGCGTCGGGAATAACCGCCGCGGAAATCTTTCTCGACCTACCAAGGAAAGGATCCCTCCTCTCGGAGCCTAGTGAGGCGGAAAACGGGCCCTCTGAGTGAGCGGGACTCTTTCGTTCTTCCTCCACCTGGAGACGGGTATGTCGGTGGAATTCTTGAGTTGCAGGCAAGGGTGTGCGAATACCCCTTTGAAATTCCAGAGGATAGGTTGTATTACCTCCGAGAACGCCTCTGCGAAATGCGCTCTCCTCGCCTGGAGGGTGAACCTCTGATTTACTGTCTTGAGTGCGGCAGTCTTTCTGCGACTTACACGGGTGACCTCACGGACCCGCTCTGGTGGCCTCAGGAAAGGCCAGATCACATTCGCGAGTTGCTCGGGCGCCTCCTCGGGATTCCTTAGCCGTCTGATGCCGGGGCCTAAACCTTGTGTGAGGGTCGGGTCTTATGGAAGCCTGAGGATTCTTCATCCATGCTGACATGGATTCTTGGTTCTACTTGCTGGAGTCTCCATCCAGGGAGTTGTCAGTGCGTCTCGATGGTTGGAGGCGAGCATGCATGTGCCGCTTTCCTCCCCGAGCTGAAAGCAGGACAGTGTGCGCTTCCCCTTCGCATAGATGCCACGCTATTGTGCTTCTTTCAAAAGAGCTTTCCCGCGAGTTGACTTTCGCCACGAGGCTTTCCCAACATGGCTGTCCCCATCGTCCAGCCGTGTGTGTGAGTCGATCCTCGCTTGAGAAAAGTGGAGGATAGTTGAGCAGGGAAAACAGGTTTCCCTGAATTGACCTGGAGCAACAATCCTGGGGGACCTCGGTGAATGAGGTGGCACGGACCCCACTGATTGTCCGTCTCGCCTTTCTTCATGTGAGAGCGCTCCTTCTTGAATGGCTATGGGAACTCCCGGAATCTTTAGTCACCTAGACCGACCGCAGGGAAAGGATCCCTCCTCTTCTGCGCCAGTAAGGCCTAAAGGGAGCTCTCATGGCATGTACGCGTGTGAGTCTCACTTCTGCTCGTAACGTTCCTCTCGAAGTGGAGACCGGTATGTGCGGAAAAACTTCTTTTAGTTTGCAGCAAGGGTGTCGATAACCGTGTTGGAAGTTCCAGAGGTAGGTGTGATTACCTAGAGAACCCTCAGGGCGACAATGGCTTCATCTATCGCTGAGGCGGGCAACCTCCTGCGATTTTCTCGCAGTCTGCGCAGGTGCTCTCAACATAGTACTGGCGAAGAACCTCAGGACCCGCTTTTCGGTGGACCATCCAGGAAAGAGCGGCCAGTCCCCAAGGAGTTGCCTCCAGGCCTCTCGCGATTCCTCTCCCGTCGATTGCGGTGGGCTAAGTCCTTGCTGTAGGTTATCGCGGCAGCGACCGAGGATTCCTCTCAGGCTGACATGTGATGCTTGCGGATACTTCTGGAGTCTCCCCAGGGGAGTCAGTAACGTCTCTCTCAGCGGGGCATGCACGTGCCGCTTTCCTCCAAGCTGTAGCACAAGATCACCTCCGCGTAACATGCATCGTGGTTTCTCCGGGTCAAGGATCTGTCCCGAGCTATCCCATCGAGCTTCTCGACGAGGCTTTCCCTACATCGGCTGCTCAGACGTGCCACCTGCGGGTGACGATCCTGCGCTTGAATGTCGACGCACGTCGTCCAGGGAACAGTAATGTCCCTGGAATGGACTGGAGACCATCTGGGGACTCTGCGTGAGAAGTCTGCTTTTGGGAACGGCCCAGACTCCTATGTTTGACGTAACTCGGACGCCGCCCTGATTTACGCCATGACCTAACGCCAACGAAAGGACTTCCACGTGCTGCTGAAACGGATCCCCCAATGACAGTATGCTAAAAGGGCGGCTCCTGATGATGGGCGGACTCTGGCTTCCTCTTCCAAGGAGACGCGCATGCTGCGGAACTTTCTTGATTTGCAGCCCAAGGTGACAGCGAACACCTTGGTGCGAAGTTCCATAATGAGGTTATGGTAAGCCTCGACCCTCATCAAATGGCCTCATCCGCCTGGAAAACCCTGGAATATTTCTGATCTGCGCAGGTGCATCTCGCACGAGGCGTGACCTACACGGGACGCCCTATAGGCCCCAGATGGCTCTTGAGTCGCCCATCCGACAGTTCCAGCTCCATGCGGTCTGGGCAATCTGGGATACTCAATCTGTGAACACCAGTCCGATGGTCGGGCACTAGACTTGGTGGAGTCCGTTGCCCGTGAATCGAGCCTAATCCATGTGGCAGATGCTTGAATTAGACTATGTGCAACGGGTAGCTTCTGGAAGTTCCCCAGGTGAGTCTAGTCCTTTGCGATCTCGAGTGGGGGACTATCGACGTGCCGATTTCCTCCTGGTAGCCGTGCATGCACGGTCAAGTAATCATGGCCTTCCGCGAGGCTTCCCCACGACCTCCCCATAGTCGCTTATCAGGATCAGGGGCTTTCCCGCGAGCTTTCCCAACAGGCTTCCCACGCATAGGATTCCCACAGGGTGTCCACCGGCACCTGGTGTTCAGGCGATCCTCGCTTTGAAAGTCTAGGCAGTGCAGGGAAAACAGGTTTCCCTGGATATGACTGAGACATCTGGGGGACTCTGGAAGATGGTGGCACGATCCTGGAGTTCCTCCGCCCTTTCCTGTGAGAGCGCCTGCCTCTTGAATGCCGACGGGAACGCCGCGGGAATTCTTTGCCGACCACGAAAGGACATAGGATTCCCTCCTCTCGAGCTAGGAGGCGGAAACGGGCTCCCTCTGTATGTGCGGCGGGACCTCTCGTGCCTTCTTCTGAGTGTGAGGCGAATGCTCGGACGAACTTCTTGAAGTAGCAGCAAGGCTGTGAAGGACCCTTTGGAATGTTCCAGATGTTAGTGTGTGATTAGCCTCGAGACGCCTCAGCAGTGAAATGGCCTCATCTCCGCCTGGAGGAGAACACTCGTGGATTTTCTCCGATTTCCGGAAAGGTGCTCCTACGACTTACGACGGGACCTCCAGGGACCGCCCTTCGTGGCCTACAGATAAGGCCATTCCCCATGAGAGTTGCTCTCGCGGGAGGCCTCTCGGGATTCCTCCTTCCCTCGATTGTGCGGGACTAAGTTTTGTGGAGTTCGGTAGCCGGAACCTGAGGATTTCCTCTCCCAGCTGCTGACATGGATCTTGGGGCTACTTCTGAGTCCTCCCCAGGGGAGTGCAGTCCCTCGTCTCGAGTGGGGGCCTGCACGTGCTATCCTCTTCGCACTTTAGGCAGCAGTGCCACGCTTCCCTTCCGCGATGGATAAGGATGCTGTGCTTTCCCTGAGTTTCAGGCTTTCCCATACGGCTTTCCACATGGTTACATCCAGTGCCCGTGGATAGTCGATCCTCGCTTGAATGTCGAGAGTTGCAGGCGAAAAACAGGTTCCCTGGAATCGGACTGAGACATCTTGGGACTGTCTGGGAATCGGTCTCATGACCTCTGGGATTCATCTCGCCTTTCCTTGTAGGGAGCGCGCTCCTCTTGAAATGCGACGGGAAGCCGGAGATTCTTTCCCGACACACGCAAGCGGAAAGGATCCCTCCTCTTGACGCCTAGGCAGGCGCAGAACAACCGGCTCCTTCATGGTGGCGGACTCTCGTGTTCTTCTCATGGACGACAGGCTATCACGTCGGGAACTTATTTCGAGTTAGTCGCAAGGTGTGTAAGGACCGTTTGGAACTTCCAGAGCGTTAGGTGTGAAATTACACCCTCAGACCGCCTGCAGCGTAATTGCCGTCAATTGCCTGGAGGAGAACCTCCTGGATTTCATCCGAGCGTTGCAGGCAGTGCTCGTCGACTTACACGGGGACCTCAAGGGACCCACCTCTATGGCTGGCCTAGAAAGCACCCCAATGCGACGTGTCCGAGGCGCCTCTCGGATTCCTCTACCGTGGATCGCCGGGGCCTAAGACTTGTTGGCACGTTGCTGCACGCAATCGAGCGATTCTCTCCAGCTGCTGACATGGATCTTGGGTACATTCTGGAGCACTCCCCAGGGAGTCCATCCCTCCGTCTCTGAGG
>NW_017215814.1:0-13628 GCF_001704415.2 Capra hircus
GGACCTCAGGGACCAAACTCTGGTGGCCTCAGGAAAGGCCAGTCCCCATGCGAGTTGCTCGGGGGGCCTCTCGGGATTCCTCTCTCGTCGATGCCGGGGCCTAAGATCTTTGTGGAGTCGGTGCCGGAACCTGAGGATTCCTCTCCAGTGCTGACATGGATCTTGGGGTACTTCTGGAGTCTCGCCAGTGGAGTCAGTCCTCGTCTCGAGTGGGGGCATGCACGTGCGCTTTCCTCCCGAGCTGTAGCAGCAGTGTCGCGCTTCCATTCGCCTGGATCAAGGGATCTGTGGCTTTTCAAGGAGGCTTTCCCACGAGGCTTTCCCACGAGCTTTCCCACGAGGCTATCCCACAGGGCTGTCCCACGTGCCACCGTGGTGTGAGTCAATCCTCGGCTTGAAAGTCGACGCAGTGCAGGGAAAACAGGTTTCCCTGGAATGGACTGAGACATCTGGGGGATTCTGGGAATGTGGCTCGACCCAGGAGTTCCTCTCGCATTTCCTGTGGAGAGCGCCTCCTTTTGAGATGCGACGGGAACTCCGGGAATTCTTTCCAGACCACGCAGGGAAAGGATCCCTCCTCTCAGGCTAGGAGGCGGAAACGGGGCTCCTCTGGATGAATGTGGGACTCTCGTGATTCCTCTCGAGTGGAGACGGGTATGTCGGGGAACTTCTTGAGTTGCAGCAAGGGTGTGAAGGACCCTTTGGAAGTTCCAGAGGTTAGGTGTGATTAGCCTCGAGACGCCTCAGCGGAAACGGGCCTCATCTGGCCTGGAGGGGAGAACCTCCTGGATTTTCTCGAGTTGTGGCAGGTGCTCTCGACTTACGACGGGGACCTCAGCGACCGGCTCTGGTGGTCTCAGGAAAGGCCAGTCCCCATGCGAGTTTTTCGGGGGCCTCTCGGGATTCCTCTCCAGTCGATGCCGGGGCCTAAGACCTTTTGTGGAGTCGCTGCCGGCACCTGAGGATTCCTCTCCAGTGCTGACATGGATTTGGGGTTCTTCTGGAGTCTCCCCAGGGGAGTCAGTCCTCGTCTCGAATGGGGGCATGCACGTGGGATTTCCTCTCGAGCTGTAGCAGCAGTGTCACGCTTCCCTTCACGTGGATCAAGGGATCTGTGGCTTTCACTCGAGGCTTGCCAGGAGGTTTTCCCACAGGGCTGTCCACGTGCCACCGTGGTGTGAGTCGATCCTCGGCTTGAAAGTCGAGGCAGTGCAGGGAAAACAGGTTTCCCTGGAATGGACTGAGACATCTGGGGGACTCTGGGAATGGTGGCACGACCCTGGAGTTCCTCTCGCCTTTCCTGTGGAGAGCGCCTCCTCTTGAGATGCGACGGAAACCCTGGGAATTCTCTCCCGACCACCACGCATGGGAAGGATCCCTCCTCTCGAGCTAGGAGGCGGAAACGGGGCTCCTCTGGATGAGGGCGGGACTCTCGTGCTTCCTTCGAGTGGAGACGGGTATGTCGGGGAACTTCTTGAGTTGCAGCAAGGGTGTGAAGGACCCTTTGGAAGTTCCAGAGGTTAGGTGTGATTAGCCTCGAGACGCCTCAGCGGAAATGGGCCTCATCTCGCCTGGAGGGGAGAACCTCCTGGATTTTCTCGAGTAGCGGCAGGTGCTCTCGACTTATGACGGGGACCTCAGGACCCGCTCTGGTGGCCTCAGGAAAGGCCAGTCCCATGCGAGTTGCTCGGGGCCTCTCGGGATTCCTCTCCCTTCGATGCCGGGGCCTAAGCCTGCCGGGAGCCAGTGTGAGGAAGCCCGCCCGTGACAAGTTTATGAGGAAGGAAGCTGACATAAGCAAGGCGTGCTCAGACTTCAGGAACCCCTCTGGAAATTTTTAAGCATGTACCCAAACAAAAATCTGCCGGTTTTTGTGCTCTGCTTTTTCACTCTTCTGACCTTTTCTGGAAAAAGTCAATTCAGGGCGTTAGTCTTCTGCATTTGAAAGAGTGTTTCAATCCAAAAACCCTCTGATGGCTTTCTAGCCTGCCTGTAGGACTCGTACAGCTGCGCTTGTGATTGTTTGAGGCCTCCTGACCGCAGGAGGCACAGGAAGCTTAAAACATCCTAGGAATGCAGGAGCTTCCGAGGAGTCAAAAGCTTTAGAATAGGACTGATTAAAAGTTTCATTTTTTGGGTCAATGCTTGCTGCCAAATTTTCATATCCTTTATTTTTAGATATAGTTGGTATATAGAAAAACAAGTAGTAGACCTGGTATTAGCAACATTAGATCTTTGAGTTAAGTACCTTCTTTGTTATAACCCACTGCACCTTTGTTCTATAGAGATGTAACTTTAATGCTTTAAGGAGATGCAGATTAAAGAAAAACACTTCAGGGGAAACAAAATTAACATTCATTAAGGAAGAGAGCCAAAAAGTGTAACAAGCCTCTTGGCCAGAAGATAATGTAAATCACCTGAGACCTTTTGTATACAAAATGATATACAGAAAGAATCTGGGTTGTGAACGCTACATAATTTTGTGTTATCCATTGATCTCCATGTTTTATCAAAAGTATAAAAGGCCTTCTGAACAATAAAGGAGGAGGCCAGGGGCCGGGGGCCAGTTTCTCGGACCAGCTTCTCGAACTAGTCTCTCAGCCTGGTTTCTTGGGACTCTGGCTCTCCCCGTGTCTTTCTCTCTCTTTCTTCTTCTCTACCTTTCCTTCTCTCTGCTCTTTACTTTAACTTCAGGCTGAATCTCCACCTGGAGTGCGGAGGCTCGCCAGGTCTACTTACTTGCCCCGGCTGTTAAGACCCGCACGAAAGGGAGCTTAAGGCGAGGCACCCTTAGATATTCAAGCGGGCGCCGGTGGCCCAACGTAGGTGGTGCAAATTCCTTGTCTGGAATTTTATTGGCCTTCCGCGTAAACCAAGCTATTCAGCCCTCTTCCTCCACTTAATCTTCTTACTACACTATAGTTTCCTAATCTAATCTTACATTAATAAATAAACAAGTCTTTCCACGCCAACGCCGACCACCGTTCGAATTCCCTGGATCCACCGGGGCTGGACCCCGGCATAAGACCTTGTGTGGAGTCGGTGCCGGAAGCTGAGGATTCCTCTCCAGTGCTGACATGGATCTTGGGGTACTTCTGAAGTCTCCCCAGGGGAGTCAGTCTTCGTCGCGAGTGGGGGCATGCACGTGCGCTTTCCTCCCGAGCTGTAGCAGCAGTGTCATGCTCCCTTCGCGTGGATCAAGGATCTGTGGCTTTCCCACGAGGCTTTCCCTCGAGGCTTTCCCACGAGGCTTTCCCGCAAGGCTTTCCCGCAGGGCTGTCCCACGTGCCACCGTGGTGTGAGTCGATCCTCGGCTTGAAAGTCGAGGCAGTACAGGGAAAACAGGTTTCCCTGGAATGAACTGAGACATCTGGGGGACTGGGAATGGTGGCACGACCCTGGAGTTCCTCTCGCCTTTCCTGTGGAGAGCGCCTCTTCTTGAGATGCCACGGGAACGCCGGGAATTCTTTCCCGACCACGCAGGGAAAGGATCCCTCCTCTCGATCTGGGAGGCGGAAACGGGGCTTCTCTGGATGAGGGCGGGACTCTCGTGATTCCTTTCGAGTGGAGACGGGTATGTCGGGGAACTTCTTGAGTTGCAGCAAGGGTGTGAAGGACCCTTTGGAAGTTCCAGAGGTTAGGTGTGATTAGCCTCGAGACGCCTCAGCGGAAATGGGCCTCATCTCGCCTGGAGGGGAGAACCTCCTGGATTTTCTCGAGTAGCGGCAGGTGCTCTCGACTTATGACGGGGACCTCAGGGACCCGCTCTGGTGGCCTCAGGAAAGGCCAGTCCCCATGCGAGTTGCTCGGGGCCTCTCGGGATTCCTCTCCGTCGATGCCGGGGCCTAAGCCTGCCGGGAGCCAGTGTGAGGAAGCCCGCCCGTGACAAGTTTATGAGGAAGGAAGCTGACATAAGCAAGGCGTGCTCAGACTTCAGGAACCCCTCTGGAAATTTTTAAGCATGTACCCAACAAAAATCTGCCGGTTTTTGTGCTCTGCTTTTTCACTCTTCTGACCTTTTCTGGAAAAAGTCAATTCAGGGCGTTAGTCTTCTGCATTTGAAAGAGTGTTTCAATCCAAAAACCCTCTGATGGCTTTCTAGCCTGCCTGTAGGACTCGTACAGCTGCGCTTGTGATTGTTTGAGGCCTCCTGACCGCAGGAGGCACAGGAAGCTTAAAACATCCTAGGAATGCAGGAGCTTCCGAGGAGTCAAAAGCTTTAGAATAGGACTGATTAAAAGTTTCATTTTTTGGGTCAATGCTTGCTGCCAAATTTTCATATCCTTTATTTTTAGATATAGTTGGTATATAGAAAAACAAGTAGTAGACCTGGTATTAGCAACATTAGATCTTTGAGTTAAGTACCTTCTTTGTTATAACCCACTGCACCTTTGTTCTATAGAGATGTAACTTTAATGCTTTAAGGAGATGCAGATTAAAGAAAAACACTTCAGGGGAAACAAAATTAACATTCATTAAGGAAGAGAGCCAAAAAGTGTTAACAAGCCTCTTGGCCAGAAGATAATGTAAATCACCTGAGACCTTTTGTATACAAAATGATATACAGAAAGAATCTGGGTTGTGAACGCTACATAATTTTGTGTTATCCATTGATCTCCATGTTTTATCAAAAGTATAAAAGGCCTTCTGAACAATAAAGGAGGAGGCCAGGGGCCGGGGCCAGTTCTCGGACCAGCTTCTCGAACTAGTCTCTCAGCCTGGTTTCTTGGGACTCTGGCTCCCCCCGTGTCTTTCTCTCTCTTTCTTCTTCTCTACCTTTCCTTCTCTCTGCTCTTTACTTTAACTTCAGGCTGAATCTCCACCTGGAGTGCGGAGGCTCGCCAGGTCTACTTACTTGCCCCGGCTGTTAAGACCCGCACGAAAGGGAGCTTAAGGCGAGGCACCCTTAGATATTCAAGCGGGCGCCGGTGGCCCAACGTAGGTGGTGCAAATTCCTTGTCTGGAATTTTATTGGCCTTCCGCGTAAACCAAGCTATTCAGCCCTCTTCCTCCACTTAATCTTCTTACTACACTATAGTTTCCTAATCTAATCTTACATTAATAAATAAACAAGTCTTTCCACGCCAACGCCGACCACCTTCGAATTCCCTGGATCCACCGGGGCTGGACCCCGGCATAAGACCTTGTGTGGAGTCGGTGCCGGAAGCTGAGGATTCCTCTCCAGTGCTGACATGGATCTTGGGGTACTTCTGAAGTCTCCCCAGGGGAGTCAGTCTTCGTCGCGAGTGGGGGCATGCACGTGCGCTTTCCTCCCGAGCTGTAGCAGCAGTGTCACGCTTCCTTCGCGTGGATCAAGGGATCTGTGGCTTTCCCTCGAGGCTTTCCCACGAGGCTTTCCCACAGGGCTGTCCCACGTGCCACCGTGGTGTGAGTCGATCCTCGCTTGAAAGTTGAGCAGTGCAGGGAAAACAGGTTTCCCTGGAATGGATTTGAGACATCTGGGGGACTCTGGGAATGGTGGCCGACCCTGGAGTTCCTCTCCCTTTCCTGTGGAGAGTGCTCCTCTTGAGATGCGTCGGGAACGCCGGGAATTCTTTCCTGAACAGGCAGGGAAAGGATCCCTACTCTCGAGCTAGGAGGCGGAAACGGGCTCCTCTGGATGTGGCGGACTCTCGTGCTTCCTCTCGAGTGGAGACGGGTATTTTGGGGATCTTCTTGAGTTGCAGCAAGGGTGTGAAGGACCCATAGGAAGTTCCAGAGGTTAGTGTGATTAGCCTCGAGACGCTCAGAGGAATGGGCTCATCTCGCCTGGAGGGAGAACCTCCTGGATTTTTCTCGAGTTGCGCAGGTGCTCTCGACTTACGACGGGGACCTCAGGAACCCGCTCTGGTGGCCTCAGGAAAGGCCAGTCCCCATTCGTGATGCTCGTGTCTCTCGGGATTCCTCTCCGTCGATGCCGGGCTAAGACCTTGTGTGGAGTCAGTCCCGGAACCTGAGATTCCTCTCCAGTGCTGACATGGATCTTGGGGTACTTCTGGAGTCTCCCCAGGGGAGTCAGATCTCGTCTTGAGTGGCGCATGCACGTTCGCTTTCCTCCCGAGCTGTAGCAGCATTTTCAAGCTTCCTTCGAGTGATCAAGGCATCTGTGGATTTCCCTCGAGGCTTTCCCACGAGGCTTTCTCTCGAGGCTTTCCCACAGGGCTGTCCCACGTGCACCTGTGGTGTGACTCTATCCTCGATTGAAGTCGAGGCAGTGCAGGGAAAACAGGTTTCCCTGGAATTGACTGAGACATCCGGGGACTCTGGGAATGATGCACGACTGGAGTTCCTCTCACCTTTACTGTTTAGAGCGCCTCCTCTTGAGATGCGATGGGAATGCCAGGAATTCTTTCCCGACCAAGTAGGGAAAGATCCTCATCTCGAGCTACGAGCCGGAAACGGAGCTCCTCTGGATGTGGCCGGGACCCTCGTGCTCTCTTGAGAGGAGACGGGTATGTCGGGGAACTTCTTGAGTTGCAGCATGACTGTGAAAGACTCTTTAGAAGTTCCAGAGTTCACGTGTGATTAGCCTCGAGACACCTCAGTGGAACGGCCTCATCTCACCTGCAGGAGAACTCCTGGATTTTACCGAGTTGCGGCAGGTGCTTTCGGACTTACGACGGGGACCTCATGGACCGCTCTTGGGTGACCTCAGGAAAGGCCAGTCCCCATTGCGAGTTGCTAGAGTCCTGTCCGCTATTCCCTCCTCCCGTCGATGCAGGGCCTAAGACCTTGGTGTGGAGTCGGGCTGGAACCTGAGGATTCCTCTCCAGCGCTGACATGCATCTTGGGGTATTTCTGGAGTCTCCCCAGGGGAGTCATTCTCGTCTCGAGTAGGGCATGCACGTGCGCTTTCCTCCCGTGCTGTAGCAGCAGTGTCACGCTTCCCGTCGCGTGGATCAAGGAATCTGTGGCTTTCCCTGGAGTCTTTCCCATGAGGCTTTCCCACAAGGCTATTCCACTTGCCACCATGGTGTGAGTCGATCCTCGGCGTGAAAGTCGAACCAGTGCAGCGAAAACAGGAACCTCCTTCCCCACAGTAGGGGATACACTGTCCCCTTGGGCGGGTATCTCCAGGGCACTCGCGCTGGGGGTTGCCGCGGAGGTGCGGGCCTCAGCTCCACGTGAGAAAAAGCCCCAAATGCATTAGCTGCCAGTCCAGACGCTGGCCCCTCAGGTCTCTGCCGGAGCCTTGGGCTCCAGGCAACTCAAAGCCCTCGGGGTGGCACTCCTGGACTGCTGTAGGGAAAGGATGCCAAGAGCCCACGGAGGAGTTGGGGAGGGGCATGGGGGAAACGGAGGCGAGGACAGCGAGGATCTAGGTGGAGGCGCTGGAGAGAGCGTTCTGGTGTGCCGGAATGCCTCGGAGGAGCCACGGGGGACAGTCGAGGACCAGGGACCTGTGAATGTGAAAAGGAGGGAAATCTCAGAGCAAGGCAGGCTGGGAAAGGGGGCGTTGGTGGCCAATTCAAAAGGGACCTAGGGGCGTTTCCTGGCGGTGAGTTCCCTTGGCACTGCTGAGGGCCCCTGATTGATCCACTCGGGGTTGAACCCACCCCCGCTGCGAGGGAGGGCCACAAACCAAAGCCCCCGAACTACCCGCCCACCCCAACGGGATCTTGGCGGTCCAGGGCTCAGCCGTGCCGGGAAAAGCCACTCGCTCCACGGGACTCCGTCCAGGGTCTCTGCTTGGAAAGAGGCCAGGGGCGGCCCCTCTCCATCTACCCATCCCAAACCCTATTGACGTCAGTGGTGGCGGAGACGCCTCCCGTTCTCCAGAGTCCTAAGCTGCTGGTCCCCGCCCACTCGGCCAGCAGTCTGCAGCGTGCCCGTGTGCCTCTCCCACCATGGCTTGGTTCGGCTCCTCCAGCACCTCAAGCGGTACGTTTGCCCTCGGTCCCTGTGGTCGGATCACATCTCAGGGGATTTGTGGGTGGCCTGGGCAAGGGCTCTCGGCCAATGTGTTGACCCCCTCCCACCCGAGAACGGCTGGGACCCATCGGCCAGGCCCCGGTTTCCGAGGCGTCAGGTGTGCCCAAATTCGGAGGGCGTGGCATCGTTCGTTCATCTTGCTCCTTTGGCACACACATGGCTTCTCCGTTCTCTTTTCTGGGAAGACAGTGTTGTTTCAGGGGGCGTGCTGCGGGGGGCGGGGCCGGGGTTGCGGGGTGGTGGGAGCGGGTGCTGTGCTGGATGAGCCCTTTATCCTCACATCTTCATGTGGGAATGGGAGTCGGGGAGCTCTGTGGCCTTGCTGCCTTCAGTGGCTTCCTCTGCACAGGGCCTAGTGGCTTCTGCCTTTTGTCAGGCGTTACGGGGTTTGGGCGTCGCTTTGGTGGCCTTGGCCTTTGCCTTGGCCTGGGCCTTGGCCTTGCCCTTGGCGTTGCCGTTGCCCTTGCCTTGGTCTTGGGCTTGACCTTGCCCTGCCCTTGAACTTGAACTTGAACTTGACCTTGACCTTGATACTTGAACTTGGGCTTGACCTTGACCTTGAACTTGAACTTGAACTTGACCTTGAACTTGAACTTCAACTTCAACTTGAACTTGACCTTGAACTTGAACTTGAACTTGACTTTGAACTTGAACTTGAACTTGACTTTGAACTTGAACTTGAACTTGACCTTGAACTTGAACTTAATCTTGACCTTGACATTGAACTTGAACTTGACCTTGAACTTGAACTTGACCTTGAACTTCAACTTGAACTTGTCCTTGACCTTGAACTTCAACTTAAACTTGAACTTGACCTTGACCTTGAACTTCACTTTGAACTTGACCTTGACCTTGACCTTAACCCTGAACTTGACCTTGACCTTGAACTTGAAGTTGACCTTGAACTTGAACTTCAACTTGATCTTGAGCTTGAACTTGAACTTGACCTTGAACTTGAACTTGACCTTGAACTTGAACTTGACCTTGACCTTGACCAACAACGGGAGACCTCGAGATTTGCTCAGAGCACGGAGGTCCAGAAGCAGGGCCCTGTATCTCCCCTTCCCTTTGTGATCATTGCAAAGACATTCCTAGCTGATAGGGGAGTGCCCCTGAAGAAGCAAGCAGTGGGATGTGTTTGACACGACTGTGTGCCTTCCTGGCCTCAGCTCCACAAGGGGCCTTTCCTCTCGATGTAGGCCCCATGTCCCCTTGGGAGGGTGTCATGCCTCTTTTCTCCTCACTGCCAAAGGGTGGAGCCAAGCTTGCTCTGTCAGAGGTACAAAAACAGCAATTGATTGGATTTTCAAGCTCTTGCTAGGCTGCACCCTTTCAGGGCCCCACTTTACTGAAACAGGTGCTCTGTGGCCCCTGGTTGGGATATGCAGGTTCACAAACAGGGTGAGATCCTGTCCAAGCCAAGAATTTTCCTGAAAGACCTAGGCTCACTAGAGCTCTCCTCCAGAGCAAAGGGGATAGAGGAGATGTATGGAGGAGTCTTTGCCTTTCCCTGTGAGTGTGGGGCTACTCCCTACGGCCCAAGCTCAGGGATAACTGCCTCTAAGAAAGGAATGGCAAGAAGCGCTATTCTTGGAGGTTGGGACAGGGAGTTCGCAGCATGTGGGGAAAGAAAGACTTCTTCGGGGAAGAAGAGGCAACCACCGGGGGTGTGTTTGCAAGCCTCTATTTGGAAGGAACAGCTTTGCTTATACATCTCAAGACCTCCAGATCTGCTCAGAGGACTGAAGTTCCAGAGACAGGGCCATGTATCTCCCCTTCCTTTGAGATCCTTGCAAAGACATTCCTAGCAGATCGTGGGAGTGCCCATGAAGAAGCAAGCAGCGGGAGTGTGCTTGACATCACTGGCTGCCTACCTGGGCTCAGCTCCTCAAGGGGCCTTTCTCTCCTGGTAGGCCCTATGTCCCTTTGGGAGAGGGTGGTGCCCTCTTCCCTCCACACTGCCAAAGGGTGGAGGTGGAGCAAACTCGTTCTCTCCGAGGTAAAAAAAAAAAAACAAATTGGATGGATTTTTTAAGCTCTTGCTATGCTGCACCCCTCCAGGACCCACTCGAGCAAAACAGGTGCCTGTGGCCCCTAGTCGGGTATGCAGGTTCACACACTGGGTGGGATCCGTCAAAGCCAAGAATTTTCCTGACAGACCTAGGCTCACTAGAGCTCTCCTCCAGAGGAAAGGGGACAGAAAAGACGTGTGTGTTGGAGGTGGCTCTGCCTTTCCAGGTCCCAATCTCAGGGTAACTGCCCCTAAGAAAGGAACTGCTGCTGCTGCTGCTGCTAAGTTGCTTCAGTCGTGTTCGACTCTGTGCGACGCCATAGACCGGTAGCCCACTAGGCTCCCCCGTCCCTGGATTCTCCAGGCAAGAACAGTAAGTGGGTTGCCATTGCTTCTCCAATGCATGAAAGTGAAAATGAAAGTGCAGTCGCTCAGTCGCGTCCGACCTCAGCGACCCACGGACTGCAGCCTACCAGGCTTCTCCGTCCATAGGATTTTCTGAAAGGAACTGCCAAGAAGCGCTTTTCCAGGAGGCTGGGAAAGGGAGTTCGCAGGATGTGGGGAAAGAGAGCCTCCTTCGAGGAAGAATAGGCGGCCACTGTTTTGTGTTGCAAACCTCTATTTGGAAGGAACAGGTTAGCTTATACAAAGGAGACCTCCAGATCTGCTCAGAGGACCAAAGTTGCAGAGGCAGGTCGGTGTATTTTCCCTTCACTTTTGCGATCCTTGCAAAGACATTCCTTGCTGATAGATGATTCAGCAAGGGCCTTTGAGACTGTTGTTTTCTTTCCTAGGTTCAAAATTCCTTCAGTTCCTAATATAGATATCCTAGAAATTATCTGACATCCGTTGAAAATCTGATATGTCCTGGTCAAATGCTGTCAGTTATAATTCCAGTTATCATATTAAAGCATTTCAAGTCGCAGCAGTGACAGATTACATTGTCAATTTCTAATTTAATCAGGTTTTAACCATGTCCTCTATGGTTTCACACTGATGCCTTTGCAGAAATACTGCTACTTCAAGATATATGGATATACATTTTTTAAGCTTACCGATAATTTGTTTGTTTGTTTGTTTGTCTTCTGGTAAGCTGGTACACAGATGGAATTTAGTCTCCTCTCTAGGTTAAGAGAACAAAGTTTTCTTAGAATGCAATTTTTTGATAACAGACTATGGATTTCTTTACCTTTCATTGATTTATAATTGTTTTCATCATCTGTTTTTTTACTTCGGTAAAAGTAAATAAGCCTTATTTAAGATTTTGGTACATGTAGGATGGACTAACTTTCCCCACTCTTGCAAGTTCCTTAACCTTCAGATTCTTCTCGTGGACCAAGATCTCACTTTCCTCCAGAGGGACAATCAGCTTTTTATTAGTTGATCTGCCCCCTGACATCAGAGTCCATTTGAGCACGAGTTGGCCTATAATTTAGGCATGAAACTATGACTACATAAAGAAAAGGTGACTTTATGATTCAGGGATGGCCATGATATGCCTTGCACTTCAGAGAAAATGGGTTAAAATGATTTTTTTTTTCTTCAAAACTGCACAGCCAGTTCTTTCAGCATATGCAATTGAAAACATCTAGTCATTAGGTCAGTTTTCATTCCAATCCCAAAGAAAGGCAATGACAAAGAATATTCAAGCTGCTGCACAATTGCACTCATCTCACACACTAGTAAAGTAATGCTCAAAATTCTCCAAGTTCACATGAACTGTGAACTTCCAAATGTTCAAGAGGGATTTAAAACATGCAGAGAAACCAGAGATCAAACTGCCAACATCCACTGGATCATTGAAAAAGCAAGAGAGTTCCAGAAAAAAAGACATCTATTTCTGCTTTATTGACTATGCCAAAGCCTTTGACTGTGTGGATCACAATAAACTGGGAAAAATTCTGAAAGAGATGGGAATACCAGACCACCTGACCTGTCTCTTGAGAAACCTGTATGCAGGTCAGGAAGAAACAGTTCGAACTGGACATGGAACAACAGACTGGTTCTAACTAGGAAAAGGAATATGTCAAGGCTCTATATTGTCACCCTGCTTATTTAACTTATATGCAAACTACATCATGAGAAACACTGGGCTGGAGGAAGCACATGCTGGAATCCAGATTGCTGGGAGAAATATCAATAATCTCAGATATGCAGATGACACCACCCTTATGGCAGAAAGTGAAGAAGAACTAAAGAGTCTCCAGATGAAAGTGAAAGAGGAGAGTGAAAAAGTTAGCTTAAAGCTCAGCATTCAGAAAACTAAAATCATTGCATCCAGTCTCATCACTTCATGGCAAATAGATGGGAAAACAGAGGTCAGGAGTTCCAGAGGTCAAGTGTGATTAGCCTCGAGACACCTCAGTGGAAACGGGCCTCATCTCGCCTGCAGGGGAGAACCTCCTGGATTTTACCGAGTTGCGGCAGGTGCTCTTGACTTACGACGGGGACCTCATGGACCCACTCTGGTGACCTCAGGAAAGGCCAGTCCCCATGCGAGTTGCTAGAGGGTCTGTCGCTGTTCCTCTCCCGTCGATGCCAGGGCCTAAAGACCTTCTGTGGAGTCGGGGCCGGAACCTGAGGATTCCTCTCCAGGGCTGACATGCATCTTGGGGTATTTCTGGATTCTCCCCAGGGGAGTCAGTTCTCGTGTCGAGTAGGGGCATGCACGTGCGCTTTCCTCCCTTGCTGTAGCAGCAGTGTCACGCTTCCCGTCGCGTGGATCAAGGGATCTGTGGCTTTCCCTCGAGGCTGTCCCACGAGGCTTTCCCACAGGGCTGTCCCACGTGTCACCGTGGTGTGAGTCGATCCTCGGCATGAAAGTCGAGGCAGTGCTGGGAAAACAGGTTTCCCTGGAATGGACTGAGACATCTGGGGGACTCGTTGAATGGTGGCACGACCCTGGAGTTCCTCTCGCCTTTCCTATGGAGAGCGCCTCCACTTGAGATGCGTCGGGAACGCCGGGAATTTTTTCCCGACCACGCAGGGAAAGGATCCCTCCTCTCGAGCTAGGAGGCAGAAACGGGGCCCCTCTGGATGAGGGCGGGGCACTCGTGCTTCCTCTCGAGTGGAGACGGGTATGTCGGGGAACTTCTTGAGTTGCAGCAAGGTTGTGAAAGACCCCTTGGAAGTTCCAGAGGTTAGATGTGATTAGCCTCGAGACGCCTCAGCGGAAATGGGCCTCGTCTCGCCTGGAGGGGAGAACCTCCTGGATTTTCTCGAGTTGCGGCAGGTGCTCTCGACTTACGACGGGGACCTCAGGACCAGACTGGTGGCTTCAAGAAAGGCCAGTCCCCATGTGCGTTGCTCGGGGCCTCTTGGGATTACTCTCCTGTCGATGCCGGGCCTAAGACCTTGTGTGGAGTCGGTGACGGAACCTGAGGATTCCTCTCCAGTGCTGACATGGATCTTGGGGTACTTCTGGAGTCTCCCAGGGGAGTCAGTCCTCGTCTCGAGTGGGGGCATGCACGTGCGCTTTCCTCCCGAGCTGTAGCAACAGTGTCACGCTTCCCTT
This sequence comes from Capra hircus, assembly GCF_001704415.2. NCBI lineage: Eukaryota > Metazoa > Chordata > Mammalia > Artiodactyla > Bovidae > Capra > Capra hircus. The sequence goes on from NW_017215814.1 coordinate 13,458, forward strand.
TGCGTGGATCATGCGATCTGTGGCTTTCCCTCGAGGCTTTCCCATGAGGCTTTCCCACGAGGCTTTCCCACAGGGCTGTCCCACGTGCCACCGTGGTGTGAGTAAATCCTCGCTTGAAAGTCGAGGCAGTGCAAGGAAAAACAGGTTTCCCTCGAATGGACTGAGACATCT
>NW_017215815.1:0-13626 GCF_001704415.2 Capra hircus
CGCAACTCGAGAAAATCCAGGAGGTTACCCCTCCAGGCGAGATGAGGCCCATTTCCGCTGAGGTTCTCGAGGCTAATCACACCTAACCTTGGAACTTCCAAAGGGTCCTTCACACCCTTGTTGCCAACTCAAGAAGTTCCCCGACTTATCCGCGCTCCACTCGAAAGGAAGCACGAGACTCCCGCCCACATCCAGAGGAGACCCGTTTCTGCCTCCTAGCTCGAGAGGAGGGATCCTTTCCCTGCGTGGTTCGGGAAAGAATTCCCGGCGTTCCCGTCGCATCTCAAGTGGAGGCACCCTCCACAGGAAAGGCGAGAGGAAACTGCAGGGTTGTGCCACCATTCCCAGGAGTCCCCAGATGTCTCAGTCCATTCCAGGGAAACCTGTTTTCCCGGCACTGCCTCGACTTTCAAGCCGATTTCGACTCACACCACGGTGGCACGTGGACAGCCCTGTGGGAAAGCCTCGTGGGAAAGCCTCGAGGGAAAGCCACAGATCCCTTGATCCACGCGAATGGAAGCTGTGACCCTGCTGCTACAGCTCGAGATGAAATCGCACGTGCATGCCCCCAATCGAGACGAGGACTGACTCCTCTGGGGAGACTCCAGAAGTCCCCAAGATCCATGTCAGCACTGGAGAGGAATCCTCAGGTTCTGACCCCCAGTCCACACAAGGTCTTAGGCCCCGGCATCGACGGGAGAGGAATCCCGAGGGGCCCGCGAGCAACTCCCATGGCGACTGGTCTTTCCTGAGGCCACCAGAGCGTGTCCCTGAGGTCCCCGTCATAAGTCGAGAGCACCTGCGGCAACTCGCGGAAATCCAGGCGGTTCTCCCCTCCAGGCGAGATGAGGCCCATTTCCGCTCAGGCTTCTCGTGGCTAATCACACCTAACCTCTGGAACTTCCAAAGGGTCCTTCACACCCTTGCTGCAACTCAAGAAGTTCCCCGACATACCCGTCTCCACTCGAGAGGAAGCACGAGACTCCCGCCCATATCCAGAGGAGCCCCGTTTCCGTCTCCTAGACTCGAGAGGAGGGATCCTTCCCCTGCGTGGTCGGGGATAGAATTCCCAGTGTTCCGTCGCATCTAAAGAGGAGGTGCTCTCCACAGGAAAGGTGAGAGTAACTCCAGGGTCGTGCCGCCATTCCCAGAGTCCCCCAGATATCTCAGTCCATTCCAGGGAAACCTGTTTTCCCTGCCCTGCCTGGATTTTCAAGGTGAGGATCGAGTCACACCACAGTGGCACGTGGGACAGCCCTGTGGGAAAGCCTCGAGGGAAAGCCACAGATCCCTTTATCCACGCGAAGGGAAGCGCGACACTTCTGCTACAGCTCGGGAGGAAAGCGCACGTGCATGCCCCCTCTCGAGACGAGGACTGACTCCCTTGGGCAGACTCCAGAAGTACCCCAAGATCCATGTCAGCAGTGGAGAGGAATGCTCAGGTTATGGCACCGGATTCTACACAAGATCTTAGGCCCCGGCATCGACGGGAGAGAAATCCTGAGAGACCCCCGAGCAATTCGCATGGGGACTGGCCTTTCCTGAGGCCACCAGAGCGGGTCCCTGAGGTCCCGTCGTAAGTCGAGAGCACCTGTCGCAAACTCGAGAAAATCCAGGAGGTTCTCCCCTCCAGGCGAAATGAGGCCCATTTCCGCTGAGGCATCTCGAGGCTAATCACACCTAACCTCTGGAACTTCCAAAGGGTCCTTCACACCCTTGCTGCAACTCAGGAAGTTCCCCGACATACCCGTCTCCACAAGAGAGGAAGCACGATAGTCCCGCCCACATCCAGAGGAGCCCCATTTCCGCCTCCTAGCTCGAGAGGAGGGATCCTTTCCCTGCTTGTTGGGAAAGAATTCCCCGGCGTTCCCGACGCATCTCAAGAGGAGGCGCTTTCCACAGGAAAGGCGAGAGGAACTCCAGGGTCGTGCCACCATTCCCAGAGTCCGCCCAGATGTCTCAGTCCATTCCAGGGATACCTGTTTTCCCTGCACTGCCTCGACTTTCAAGCCGAGGATCGACTCACACCACGGTGGCTCGTGGGACAACCCTGTGGGAAAGCCTTGTGGGAAAGCCTCGTGGGGAAAGCCTCAAGGGAAAGCCACAGATCCCTTGATCCAAGCGAAGGGAAGCGTGACATTGCTGCTACAGCTCGGGAGGAAAGCGCAAGTGCAACCCCCACTCGAGACGAGGACTGACTCCCCTGGCGAGACACCAGAAGTACCCAAGATCCATGTCAGCACCGGAGAGGAATCCTCAGGTTCCGGCACCGACTCCACACAAGGTCTTAGGGCCCGGCATCGACAGGAGAGGAATCCTGAGATGCCCCCGACCAACTCGCTGGGGACTGGCCTTTCCTGAGGCCACCAGAGCGGGTCCCTGAGGTGCCCGTCATAAGCCGAGAGCACCTGCCGCAACTGGAGAAAATCCAGGAGGTTCTCCCCTCCAGGCGAGATTAGGCCAATTTCCGCGGAGGCGTCTCGAGGCTAATCACACCTAACCTCTGGAACTTCCAAAGGGTCCTTCACACCCTTGCTGCAACTCAAGAAGTTCCCCGACATTACCGTCTCCACTCGAGAGGAATCACGAGAGTCCCTCCATCATCCAGAGGAGCGCTGTTTCCGCCTCCTAGTTGGAGAGGAGGGATCTTTCCCTGCGTGGTCGGGAAAGAATTCCCGGTGTTCCCGTCGCATCTCAAGAGGAGGCGCTCTCCAGAGGAAAGGCGAGAGGAACTCCAGGGTCGTGCCACCATTCCCAGAGTCCCCCAGATGTCTCAGTCCATTTAGGGAAACCTTTATTCCCTGCACTGCCTCGACTTTCCAAGCCGAGGATCGACTCACACCACGGTGGCACGTGGGACAGCCCTGTGGGAAAGCCACGTGGGAAAGCCTCGTTGGAAAGCCTCGAGGGAAAGCCACAGATCCTTTGATCCACTCGACGGGAAGCGTGACACTGCTGCTAGAGCTGGGGAGAAAAGCGCACGTGCATGCCCCCAAGCGAGACGAGGACTGACTCCCTTGGGGAGACTCCAGAAGTACCCCCAAGATCCATGTCAGCCCTGGAGAGGAATCCTCAGGTTCCGCACCCGACTCCACACAAGGTCTTATGCCGGGGTCCAGCCCCGGTGGATCCAGGGAATTCGAAGGGTGGCCGGCGTTGCGTGGAAAGGACTTGTTTATTTATTAATGTAAGATTAGATTAGGAAACTATAGTGTAGTAAGAAGATTAAGTGGAGGAAGAGGGCTGAATAGCTTGGTTTACGCGGAAGGCCAATAAAATTCAGGACAAGGAATTTGCACCACCTAACGTTGGGCCACCGGCGCCCGCTTGAATATCTAAGGGTGCCTCGCCTTAAGCTCCCTTTCGTGCGGGTCTTAACAGCCAGGGCAAGTAAGTAGACCTGGCGAGCCTCCGCACTCCAGGTGGAGATTCAGCCTGAAGTTATAGTAAAGAGCAGAGAGAAGGAAAGGTAGAGAAGAAGAAAGAGAGAGAAGACACGGGGGGAGCCAGAGTCCCAAGAAACCAGGCTGAGAGACTAGTTCGAGAAGCTGGTCCGAGAAACTGGCCCCCGGCCCCTGGCCTCCTCATTCATTGTTCAGAAGGCCTTTTATACTTTTGATAAAACATGGAGATCAATGGATAACACAAAATTATGTAGTGCTCGCAACCCAGATTCTTTCTGTATATCATTTTGTATACAAAAGGTCTCAGGTGATTTACATTATCTTCTGGCCAAGAGGCTTGTTAACACTTTTTGGCTCTCTTCCTTAATGAATGTTAATTTTGTTTCCCCTGAAGTGTTTTTCTTTAATCTGCATCTCCTTAAAGCATTAAAGTTACATCTCTATAGAACAAAGGTGCAGTGGGTTATAACAAAGAAGGTACTTAACTCAAAGATCTAATGTTGCTAATACCAGGTCTACTACTTGTTTTTCTATATACCAACTATATCTAAAAATAAAGGATATGAAAATTTGGCAGCAAGCATTGACCCAAAAAATGAAACTTTTAATCAGTCCTATTCTAAAGATTTTGACTCCTCGGAAGCTCCTGCATTCCTAGGATGTTTTAAGCTTCCTGTGCCTCCTGCGGTCAGGAGGCCTCAAACAATCACAAGCGCAGCTGTACGAGTTCTACAGGCAGGCTAGAAAGCCATCAGAGGGTTTTTGGATTGAAACACTCTTTCAAATGCAGAAGAATAACGCCCTGAATTGACTTTTTCCAGAAAAGGTCAGAAGAGAGAAAAAGCAGAGCACAAAAACCGGCAGATTTTTGTTGGGGTACATGCTTAAAAATTTCCAGAGGGTCCCTGAAGTCTGAGCACGCCTTGCGTATGTCAGCTTCCTTCCTCATAACCTTGTCACGGGCGGGCTTCCTCACACTGGCTCCCTGGCAGTCTTAGGCCCCGGCATCGACGGGAGAGGAATCCCGAGAGGCCCCCGAGCAACTCGCATGCGGACTGGCCTTTCCTGAGGCCACCAGAGCGGGTCCCTGAGGTCCCCGTCGTAAGTCGAGAGCACCTGACCGCAACTGCGAGAAAATCCAGGAGGTTCTCCCCTCCAGGCGAGATGAGGCCCATTTCCGCTGAGGCGTCTCGAGGTTAATCACACCTAACCTCTGGAATTCCAGAGGGTCCTTCACACCCTTGCTACAACTGAAGAAGTTCCCCGACATACCGTCTCCACTCGAGAGGAAGCACGAGAGTCCCGGCCATATCCAGAGGAGACCCGTTTCCGCCTCCTAGCTCGAGAGGAGGGTTCCTTTCCCTGCGTGTTCGGGAAAGAAATCCTGGCCTTCCCATCGCAGCTCAAGAGGGGGCGCTCTCCACAGGAAAGGCGAGAGGAACTCCAGGGTCGTGCCACCATTCCAGAGTCCCCCAGATGTCTCAGTCCACTCCAGGGAAAACTGTTTTCCCTGCACCTGCCTCGACTTTCAAGCCGAGGATCGACTCACACCACGGTGGCACGTGGGACAGCCCTGTGGGAAAGCCTCGTGGGAAAGCCTTGAGGGAAAGCCACAGATCCGTTGATCCACGCAAAGGGAAACGTGACTCTGCTGCTACAGCTCGGGAGGAAATCGCACGTGCCTGCCACCACTCGAACCGAGGACTGACTCCCCTGGGGTGACTCCAGAGGTACCCCAAGATCCTTGTCAGCACTGGAGAGGAATCCTCAGGTTCTGGCACCGACTCCACACAAGGTGTTAGGCCCGGGCTTCGACGGGAGAGGAATCCCGAGAGGCGCCCTAGCAACTCACATGGGGACTGGCCTTTCCTGAGGCCACCAGAGCGGGTCCCTGAGGTCCCCGTCGTAAGTCGAGAGCACCTGCCGCAACTCAAGAAAATTCAGGAGGTTTCCCCCTCCAGGCGATTTGAGGACCATTTCCGCTGAGGCGTCTGGAGGCAAATCACACCTAACTTCTGGAACTTCCAAAGGGTCCTTCATACCCTTGCTGTAACTCACCAAGTTCCCCGACATGCCCATCTCCACTCGAGAGGAAGCACGAGAGTCCGGCCCACATCCAGAGGAGCCCCGTTTCCGCCTCCTAGCTCGAGAGGACGGATCCTTTCCCTGCGTGGTCGGGAGAGAATTCCAGGCGTTCCCGTCGCATCTCAAGAGGAGGCACTCTCCACAGGAAAGGCGAGAGGAACTCCAGGGTCGTGCCACCATTCCCAGAGTCCCCCAGATGTCTCAGTCCATTCCAGGGAAACCTGTTTTCCCTGCACTGCCTCGACTTTCAAGCCGAGGATCGACTCACACCACGGTGGCTCGTGGACAGCCCTGTGGGAAAGCCTCGTGGGAAAGCCTCGTGGGAAAGTCCTCGAGGTAAAGCCGCAGATCCCTTGATCCACGAGAAGGGAAGCGTGACACTGCTGATACAGCTTGGGAGGTAAGCGCACGTGCATGCCCCACTACGAGACGAGGACTGACTCCCAAGGGGAGGACTCCAGAAGAACGCCGAGATCCATGTCAGCACTCGAGAGAAATCCTCAGGTTCCAGCACCGACCCCACACAATGATCTAGGCCCTGGCATCGACGGGCAGAGCAATCCCGAGAGGCCCCCGAGCAACTCGCATGGGGACTGGCCTTTCCTGAGGCCACCAGAGCGGGTCCCTGAGGCCCCGTCGTAAGTCGAGGGCACCTGCCGCAACTCCAGAAAATCCAGGAGGTTCTCCCCTCTAGGCGAGATGATGCCCATTTGCACAGAGGCGTCTCCAGGGTAATCACATCTAACCTCTGGAACTTCCAAAAGGATCCTTCACACCTTTGCTGCAACTCAAGAAGTTCCCCGACATACCCGTCTCCACTCGAGAGGAAGCACGAGAGTCCCGCCCACATGCACAGGACCCCCGTTTCCGCCTCATAGGACGAGAGGAGGAATCCTTTCCCTGCGTGGTGGGGAAAGAATTCCCGGCATTCCCGTCCATCTCAAGAGGATGTGCTCTCCACAGGAAAGGCGAGAGGAACTCCAGGGTCGTGCCACCATTCCCAGAGTATCCCAGATGTCTCAGTCCATTCCAGGGAAATCTGTTTTCCCTGCACTGCCTCGACTTTCAAGCCGAGGATCGACTCACACCACGGGGGCACGTGGGACAGCCCTGTGAGAAAGCCTCGTGGGAAAACCTCGTGGGAAAGCCTCGAGGGAAATCCACAGATGCCTTGATCCACTCGAAGGGAAGCGTGAAAATGCTGCTACAGCTCGGGATGAAAGCGCACGTGCATGCCCCCACACGAGACGAGATCTGACTCCACTGGGGAGACTCCAGAAGTACCCCAAACTCCATGTCAGCACTGGAGAGGAATCCTCAGGTTCCAGCAATGACTCCACACAAGGTCTTAGGCACGGCGAATCGACGGGAGAGGAATCCCGAGAGACCACCGAGCATCTCGCATGGGGACTGGCCTTTCCTGAGGCCACCAGAGCGGGTTCCTGAGGTCCCCGTCGTAAGTCGAGAGCACCTGCCGCAACTCGAGAAAATCCAGGAGGTTCTCCCCTCCAGGCGAGATGAGGCCCATTTCCGCTGAAGCGTCTCGAGGCTAATCACACCTAACCTCTGGAACTTCCTATGGTCCTTCACACCATTGCTGCAACTCAAGAAATTCCCCCACATACCCGTCTCCACTCGAGAGGAAGCACGAGAGGCCCGCCCACATCCAGAGGAGCCCCGTTTCCGCCTCCTAGCTCGAGAGTAGGGATCCTTTCCCTGCGTGTTCGGGGAAAGAATTCCCGGCGTTCCCGACGCATCTCAAGAGGAGTCACTCTCCACAGGAAAGGCGAGAGGAACTCCAGGGTCATGCCACCATTCACCAGAGTCCCCCAGATGTCTCAGTCCATTCCAGGGAAACCTGTTTTCCCTGCACTGCCTCGACTTTCAAGCCGAGGATCGACTCACACCACGGTGACACGAGGGACAACCCTGTGGGAAAGACTCGTGGGAAAGCCTCGTGAGAAAGCCTCGCAGGAAAGCCACAGATCCCTTGATCCACGCGAAGGGAAGCGCGACACTGCTGCCACAGCTCGGGAGGAAAGCGCACGTGCATGCCCCACTCGAGACGAGAACTGACTCCCCTGGGGAGACTCCAGAAGTACCCCAAGGTCCATGTCAGCACTGGAGAAGAATCCTCAGGTTACAGCAATGACTCCATACAGGGTCTTATGCCCCAGCATCGACGGGAGAGGAATTCCGAGAGGCCCCCGAGCAACTCGCATGGGGACAGGCCTTTCCTGAGGCCACCAGAGAGGGTCCCTGAGGTCCCCGTCGTAAGTCGAGAGCACCTGCCGCAACTCGAGAAAATCCAGGAGGTTCTCCCCTCCAGGCGAGATGAGGCCCATTTCCGCTGAGGTTCTCGAGGCTAATCACAACTAACATCTGGAAATTACAAAGGTCCTTCACACACTTGCTGAACTCAAGAAGACCCCAACATACCCGTCTCCCACTCGAGAGAAAGCACGAGGTCCCGCCCACATCCAGAGGAGCCCCGTTTCCGCCTCCTAGCTCGAGAGGAGGGATCCTTTCCCTGCGTGGTCGGGGAAAGAATTCCCGGCATTCCCGTCGCATCTCAAGAGGAGGCGCTCTCCACAGGAAAGGCGAGAGGAACTCCAGGGTCGTGCCACCATTCACAGAGTCCCCCAGATGTCTCAGTCCATTCCAGGGAAACCTGTTTTCCCTGCACTGCCTCGACTTTCAAGCCGAGGATCGACTCACACCAAGGTGGCACGAGGGACAACCTGTGGGAAAGACTCGTGGGAAAGCCTCGTGGGAAAGCTCGCGGAAAGCCACAGATCCCTTGATCCACGCGAAGGGAAGCGTTGACACTGCTGCTAACAGCTCGGAGAGGAAATCGCACGTGCATGCCCCAATCGAGACGAGGACTGACTCCCCTGGGGAGACTCCAGGAAGTACCCCAAATCCATGTCAGCATTGGAGAGGAATCTTCAGGTTCTGGCACCGACTCCAAACAAGGTCTTAGGTCCCGGCATCGACGGGAGAGGAATACCGAGAGGCACCCGAACAACTCGCATGGGGACTGGCCTTTCCTAAGGCCACACAGAGCATGGTCCCTGAGGTCCCAGTCGTAAGTCGAGAGCACCTGCCACAACTCGGGAAAATCCAGGAGGTTCTCCCCGTCCAGGCGAGATGAGGCCCATTTCCGCTGAGGCATTCTCGTGGCTAATCACACCTAACTTCTGGAACTTCCAAAGGGTCCTTCACACCCTTGCTGCAACTGAAGAAGTTCCCAGACATACCCGTCTCCACTCGAGAGGAATCACGAGAGTCCGCCCTAAATCCAGAGGAGCCCCGTTTCTGCCTCGTAGCTCGAGAGGAGGGATCCTTTCCCTGCGTGTCTGGGAAAGAATTCCCGGCGTTCCCGGTCGCATCTCAAGATGGAGGCGCTCTCCACAGGAAAGGCGAGAGGAACTCCAGGGTCTGCCACCATTCCCAGAGTCCCTCAAAATGTCTCCAGTCCATTTCAGTGAAACCATTTTTCCCTGCCCTACCTCGACTTTCAAGCCGAGGATCGACTCTCACCACGGTGGCACGTGGGACAGCCATGTGGGAAAGCCTCGAGGGAAAGCCACAGATCCCTTGATCCACTTGAAGGGAAGCGTGACCACTGCTGCTACAGCTCGGGGAGGAAAGCACATATTTGATGCCCCCAACCGAGACGAGGATTGACTCCCCAGGGGAGACTCAGAAGTACCCCAAGATCCATGTCCAACACTGGAGAGGAATCCTCAGGTTCTGGCAACCGACTCCACACAAGGTCTTAGCCCCGCATCGACAGGAGAGGAATCCCGAGAGGCCCCGAGCAACTCGCATGGGACTGGCCTTTCTGAGGCCACCAGAGCTGTCCTGAGGTCCCCGTCGTAAGTCGAGAGCACCTGCCGCAACTCGAGAAAATCCAGGAGGTTCTCCCCTCCAGGCGAGATGAGGCCATTTCCGCTGAGGCTTTCGAGGCTATCACACCTAACTCTGAACTTCAAAGGTCCTTCACACCCTGCTGCAACTCAAGAAGTTCCCCGAATACCCGTCTCCACTGGAGAGGAAGCAGGAGAGTCCCCCACACCAGAGGAGCCCGTTTCGCCTCCTAGCTCGAGAGAGGGATCCTTTCCCTGCTGGTCTGAAAGAATTCCGGCGTTCCCGTCGCATCTCAAATGAGTGCTCTACACAGGAAAGGCGAGAGGAACTCCAGGGCGTGCCACCATTCCCAGAGTCCCCCAGATGTCTCCGTCCATTCCAGGAAACCTGTTTCCCTGCACTGCCTCGACTTCAAGCCGAGGATCGACTCACATGCCCGGTGACACGTGGGACAGCCCTGTGGGAAAGCCTCCTAGGGAAAGCCACAGATCCTTGATCCACTCGAACGGGAAGCGTGACACGCTCTAAGCTGGGGAGGAAGCGCACGTGCATGCCCCACTCGAGACGAGGACTGACTCCCCTGGGAGACTCCAGAAGTACCCAAGATCCATGCAGCCTGGAGAGGAATCTCAGGTTCCGCACGACTCCACACAAGGTCTTAGGCCCGATCGACGGGAGAGGAATCCGATAGGCCCGAGCAACTGTCATGGGGACTGTCCTTTCCTGAGGCCACCAGAGCGTGTCCTGAGGTCCTCGTCGTAAGTCGAGAGCACCTGCGCAACTCGAGAAAATCCAGGAGGTTCTCCCTCCAGGCGAGATGAGGCCCATTTCCGCTGAGGCTCTCGAGGCTAATCACATCTAACCTCTGAAACTTCCAAAGGGTGATTCATACCCTTGCTGCAACTCAAGAAGTTCCCCGACATACCCGTCTCCACTCGAGAGGAAGCACAAGAGTCCCGACAACATCCAGAGGAAGCCCCTTTCGCCTCCTAAGCTCGAGAGGAGGGATCCTTTCCCTGCTTGTCTGGAAAGAATTCCTGGCATTCCCGTCGCATCTCAAGAGGAGGTGCTCTCCACAGGAAAGGCGACAGGAAACTCCAGGGTCGAGCCACCATACCAGAGTCCCCAGATGTCTCAGTCCATTCCAGGGAAACCTGTTTTCCCCTGCACTGCTCGACTTTCAAGCCGAGGATCGACTCACACCACGGTGGACGTGGGACAGCCCTGTGGGAAAGTCTCGTGGGAAAGCCTTATGGGAAAGCCTCAGAGGAGCTCGAGGGAAAGCCACTGATCCCTTGATCCATGCGAAGGGAAGCGTGACACTGCTGCTACAGCTCGGGGAGGAAAGCGCACGTGCATGCCCCCACTCGAGCGAGGATCTGACGACCCTGGGGAGACTCCAGAAGTCCCCGAAGATCCATGTCGGCACTGGAGAGGAATCCTCAGGTTCCGGCACTGACTCACACAAGGTCTTAGGCCCCGGCATCGACGGGAGAGGAATCCCGAGAAGCCCACGAGCAACTTGCATGAGGACTGGCCTTTTCATGAGGCCACCAGAGCATATCTCTGAGGTCCAAGTCGTAAGTCGAGAGCTCCAGCTGCAACTCGAGAAAATCCAGGAGGTTCTCCCTCCAGGCGAGATGAGGCCCCATTATCGCTGATGAGGCATCTCGAGGCTAATCAACCAAGCGTCTGGAACTAACAAAGGGGCCTTCAAACCCTAGCTTGCAACTCAAGAAGTTGCCCGAAATACCCCTCTCCACTCGAGAGGAAGCACGAGAGTCTTGCCCACACCCAGAGGAGCCCCGTTTCCGCCTCATAGCTCGAGAGGAAGGATCCTTTCCCTGCGTTATCGGGAAAGAAATTCCCGGCATTCCCCTCGCATCTCAAGAGGAGGCGCTACCACAGGAAAGGCGAGAGGAACTCCAGGGTCGTGCCACCATTCCCAGATCCCCAGATGTCTCAGTCCATTCCAGGGAAACCTGTTTTCCCTACACTGCCTCGACTTTCAAGCCGAGCATCGACTCACTGCGTGGCACGTGGAACAGCCCTGTGGTGAAAGCCTCGTGGCGAAAGCCTCGAGGGAAAGCCACAGATCCCTTGATCCACGCGAAAGGGAAGCAGTGGACACTGCTGCTACAAGCTCGGAGGAAAGGCGCACGTGCATGCCCCCACTCGAGACGAGGACTGACTGCCCTGGGTAGATTCCAGAAGTACCCAGACCCATGTCGGCAGCTGTCAGAGGATTCCTCAGGTTCCGGCACCGATTCCACACAAGGTCTTAGGCCCCGGCATCGACGGGAGAGGAATCCCGAGAGGCCCCGAGAAACTAGCATGGGGACTGGCCTTTCCTGAGGCCAGCAGAGCGGGTCCCTGAGGTCCCCGTCGTAAGTCGAAGCACCTGCTGCAACTCGAGAAAATCCAGGAGGTTCTCCCCTCAGGCGAGATGAGGCCCATTTCTGCTGAGGCCGTTCGAGGCTAATCACACCTAACCTCTGGAACATCCAAAGGTCCTTCACACCCTTGCTGCAACTCAAGAAGTTCCCCGACATACCCGTCTCCACTCGAGAGGAAGCACGAGAGTTCTGCCCACATCCAGAGGGAGCCCCGTTTCCGCTCCTAGCTCGAGAGGAGGGTTCCTTTCCCTGCGTGGTCAGGAAAGAATTCCCGGCGTTCCTGTCGCATCTCAGAGGAGGCGCTCTCGCACAGGAAAGGCGAGAGGAAGTCCAGGGGTCGTGCCACCATTACCCAGAGTCCCCCAGATGTCTCAGTCCATTCCAGGGAAACCTGTTTTCCCTGCACTGCCTCGACTTTCAAAGCCGAGGATCGACTCACACCTCGGTGGCACGTGGGACAGCCCTGTGGGAAAGCCTCGATGGGAAAAGCCTCGAGGGGAAAGCCCACAGATCCCTTGATCCACGGGAAGGCAAGTGGAACACTGCTGCTACAGATCGGGAAGGAAAGCGCACGTGCATGCCCCCACTCGAGACGAGGACTGACTCCCCTGGGGAGACTCCAGAAGTACCCCAAGATCCATGTCAGCACTGTGAGAGGAATCCTCAGGTTCCGGCACCAACTCCACACAGAGGACCTTAGGCCCGGCATCGACGGGAGAGGAATCCCGAGAGGCCCCGAGCAACTCGCATAGGGACTGGCATTTCCATGAGGCCACCAGAGACGGTCCCTGAGGTCCCCGTCGTAAGTCGATAGGCACCTGTCGCAACTCGAGAAAATCTGGAGGTTCTCCCCTCCAGGCGAGATGAGGCCCATTTCCACTGAGGCGTTTCGAGGCCAATCACACCTAACCTCTGGAACTTACAAAGGGTCCTTCACACCCTTGCTGCAACTAAAAAAGTTCCCCGACCTACCCGTCTCCACTCGAGGGGAAGCACGAGAGTCCCGCCCACATCCAGAGGAGACCCGTTTCCGCCTCCTAGCTCGAGAGGAGGGATCCTTTCCCTGCGTGGTCTGGAAAGAAGTCCCGGTGTTCCTGTCGCATCTCAAGAGGAGTCGCTCTCCACAGGAAAGGCGAGAGGAACTCCAGGGTCGAGCCACATACCCAGAGTGACCCAGATGTCTCAGTCCATTCCAGGGAAACCTGTTTTCCCTGCACTGCCTCGACTTTCAAGCCGAGGATCGACTCACACCACGGTGGCACGTGGGACAGCCCTGTGGGAAAGCCTCTTGGGAAAGCCTCGAGGGAAAGCCACAGATCCCTTGATCCATGGGAAGGGAAGCGTGACACTGCTGCTACAGCTCGGGAGGAAAGCGCACGTGCATGCCCCACTCTAGACGAGGACTGACTCCCTGGGGAGACTCCAGAAGTACCCCAAGTTCCATGTCAGCACTGGAGAGGAATCCTCAGGTTCCGGCACCGACTCCACACAAGATCTTAGGCCCCGGCATCGACGGAGAGGAATCCCGAGAGGCCCCCGAGCAACTCGCATGGGGACTGGCCTTTCCTGAGGCCACTAAGAGCGGGTCCCTGAGGTCCCGTCGTAAGTCGAGAGCACCTGCCGCAACTCGAGAAAATCCAGGAGGTTCTCCCCTCCAGGCGAGATGAGGCCCATTTCCGCTGAGGCGTCTCGAGGCTAAATCACACTAACATCTGAACTCCAAAGGGTCCTTCACACACCTTGCTGCAACTCAAGAAGTTCCCCGACATAAGTCTCCACTTGAGAGGAAGCACGAGAGTCCCGGCCACATCCAGAAGAGCCCCGTTTCCGTATCATAACTCGAGAGGCTGGATCCTTTCCCTGCGTGA
>NW_017215816.1:0-13626 GCF_001704415.2 Capra hircus
TCAATGCCGGCGACTACGACCTTGTGTAAATTCGATGCCAGAACCTGAGGATTCCTCTCCAGTGCTGACATGGATCTTGGGGTACTTCTGGAGTCTCCCCAGGGGAGTCAGTCCTCGTCTCGAGTAGGGGCATGCACCTGTGCTTTCCTTCCGAGCGGTAGCAGCAGTGTCATGCTTCCCTTCGCGAGGATCAAGGGATCAGTGGCCTTCCCTCGAGGCTTTCCCACGAGGCTTTCCAGGAGGCTTTCACCCAGGGCTGTCCACGTGCCACCATGGTGTGAGTCAATACTCGGCTTGAAAGTCGAGGCAGTGAATGGACTGAGACATCTTGGGCACTCTGGGAATGGTGGCACAAACCTGGATTTCCTCTCGCCTTTCCTGTGCAGAGCGCCTCTTCTTGAGATGCGACGGGAACGCCGGAATTCTTTCCCGACCACGCAGAAAAAGGATCCCTCCTCCCGAACTATGAGCAGAAACGGGGCTCCTCTGGATGTGGGCGGGACTCTCGTGCTTCCTCTCGGAGTGGAGACGAGTATGTCGGGGAACTTCTTGAGGTGCAGCAAGGGTGGAAGGACCCTTTGGAAGTTCCAGAGGTTAGGTGTGATTAGCCTCGAGACGCCTCAGCGGAAATGGGCCTCATCTCGCCTGGAGGGGAGAACCTCCTGGATTTTCTCGAGTTGCGGCAGGTGCTATCGACTTACGACGGGGACCTCAGGGACCCGCTCTTGGTGGCCTCAGGAAAAGGCCAGTCCATGCGAGTTGCTCGGGGCCTCTCGGGATTACCTCTCCGTCGATGCCGGGTCCTACGACCTTGTGTGGAGTCCGGGCCTGAACCTGAGGATTCTTCTCCAGTGCTGACATGGATCCTGGGTACTTCTGGAGTCTCCCCAAGGGAATCAGTCCTCTTCTTTAGTGGGGGCTATTCACGTGCGCTTTCCTCCCGAGCTGTAACAGCAGTGTCATGCTTCCCGTCCCGTGGATCAAGGGATCTGTGGCTTTTTCTCGAGGCTTTCCCACGAGGCTTTCCCAAGATGCTTTCCCACAGGGCTGTTCCTCGTGCCATTGTGGTGGGAGTAGATCCTCTGCGTCAAACTCGAGGCAGTGTAGGGAAAACAAATTCGTGGGAAAGCCTCGAGGGAAAGCCACAGATAACGTGATTCACGTGACAGGAAGCATGACACTGCTGCTACAGCTCGGGAGGAAAGCGATTGTGCATGCCCCATCTCGAGCCGAGGACTGACTCCCCTGTGGAGACTCCAGTAGAACCCGAAGTTCCTTGTCAGCACTGGAGAGGAATCCTCAGGTTCAGGCCCGGACTCCACACAAGGTCTTAGACCCCGGCATCGACGGAGAGGAATCCCGAGAGGCCCCCTAGCAACTCCCATGGGGACTGGACTTTCCTGAGGCCACGAGAGCGGGTCCCTGAGGTCCCCGTCGTAAGTTGAGAGCACCTGCCACAACTCGAGAAAATTCAGGAGGTTCTGCCCTCCAGGCGAGATGAGGCCCATTTCCGCTGAGGCGTCTCGAGGCTAATCACACTTAAGCTCTGGAACTTCCAAAGGGTCCTTCACACCCTAGCTGAAACACAAGAAGTTCCCCGACATACCCGTCTCCACTCGAGAGGAAGCACGAGGGTCATCAAACATCCAGAGGAGCTCCGTTTCCGCATGGAGCTCGAGATGACGGATACTTTCCCTACTTGTTCGGGAAAGAATTCCCGGTGTTCCCGACGAATCTCAAGAGGAGGCGCTCTCTACAGAAAGGTGAGAGGAACTCCAGGGTCGTGCCACCATTCCTAGAGTCCCCCAGATGTCTCAGTCCATTCTAGAGGAAACTGTTTTCCCTGTACTGCCTCGACTTTCAAGCCGAGGATCGACTCACACCCACGGTTTCACGAGGTACAGCCGTCTGGGGAAAGTCTCGAGGGAAAGCCACCGATCCCTTGATCCACGCGCCGGGAAGTGAGACACTGCTGCTACAGCTCGGGAGGAAAGCGCTCGTGCATGCCCCACTCGAGCCCAGGACTGACTGCCCTGTGGAGACTCCAGAATTACTCCAAGATCCATGTCAGCACTGGAGAGGAATCCTCAGGTTCTGGCCCCGACTCTACACAAGGACTTAAGCCCCAGCATCGATGGGAGAGGAATCCCGAGAGTCACCCTAGCAACTCGCATGGGGACTGGCCTTTTCTGAGGCCACCAGAGCGGGTCCCGTAGGTGCCCGTCGTAAGTCGAGAGCACCTGCTGCAACTCGAGAAAATCCAGGAGGTTCTCCCCTCCAGTGAGAGGAGGCCCATTTCCGTGGAGGAGTCTCACGGCTAATCACACCTTATCTCTGGCACTTCCAAAGGGTCCTTCACACCCTTGTTGCAACTAAAGAAGTTTCCCGACATACCCGTCTCCACTTGAGAGGAAGCATGAGGGTCCCTCCCAGATCCAGAGCAGCCCCGTTTCAGCCTCGTAGCTCGAGATGAGGGATCCTTTCCTTGCTTCATCGGGAAAGACTTCCCGCCGTTCCCGTCGCATGTCAGGAGGATGCTCCCTCCACAGGAAAGGCAAGAGAAACTCCAGGTCCTTCCAACATTCCAAGAGTCCCGCAGATGTCTCAGTCCATACCAGAGGAACCTGTTTTCCCTGCTCTGCCTCGACTTTCAGGCCGAGGATCTACTCACAGCACTGTGGCACGTGGGACAGCCTTGTGGGAAAGCCTCGTGAGAAAGCTTGAGGGAAGCCACAAATTCCTTGACTGACGTGACGGGAAGCCTGACACTGCGGCTACCGCGCGGGAGGAAAGCGCACGTGCATGCCCCCACTTCGAGCCGAGGACTGACTTCTCTGGGCAGACTCCAGAAGTACCCCAAGATCCATGTCAGCACTGGAGAGGAATCCTCAGGTTCCGGCTTCACTCCACACAAGGTCTTAGGCCCCGATCGACCTGAGAGGAATCCCGAGTGGCCCCTAAAACCTTGCAATGTGACTGGCCTTTCCTGAGGCCACCAGAGCGGGTCCCCTGACGTCCCCGTCGTAACTCGAGAGCACGTGCCACAAGTCGAGAAAATCCAGGAGGTTCTCCCCCTCCAGGCGAGATGAGGCCCATTTCCGCTGAGGCGTTTCGAGGCTAATCACACCTAACCTCTGGAACTTCCAAAGGGTCCTTCACACCCTTGTTGCAACTCAAGAAGTTCCCCCGACATACCCGTCTCCACTCGAGAGGAAGCACGAGGTTCCCGCCCACATCCAGAGGAGCCCCGGTTCCGCCTCATAGCTGGAGATTAGGGATCCTTTCCCTACTTTGTCGGGAGAGAATTCCCAGTGTTCCCATCGCATCTCCAGATGAGGCGCTTTCAACAGGAAAGGCGAGAGGAACTCCAGGGTAGTCCCACCATTCCAAGAGTCCCCCAGATGTCTCAGTCCATTCCAGAGGATCCTGTGTTCCCTGCACTGCCTCGACGTTCACGCCGAGGATTGACTCACACCACACCGAGGCTCTTGGACAGCCTTGTGGGAAAGCTTCGTGTGAAAGCCTCGAGGAAAAGCCTCGAGGGAATGCCTCAGATCCCTTGTACCACGCTACAGGAAGTTTGACGCTTCTGCTACAGCTTGGGAGGGTAAGCGCACGTGCATGCCCCCAATGAAGACGAAGACTGACTCCCCTTTCGAGACTCCAGAATTACCCCAAGATACATGTCAGCTGTGGACAGGAATCCTCAGGTTCCGGCCCCGACTCCACACACAAGGTTAGGGGCTCCGGCATCGACTGGGAAGGACCCCTAGATGCCCCCTAGCAACTCGCCTGGCGACTGGCCTTTCCTGAGTCCACCAGAGCGGATCTCTGTGGACCCCGTCGTAACTCGAGAGCACCTGCCACAGCTCGAAAAAATCCAGGAGATTCTCCCCTCCAGGCGCAATGAGGCCCCATTTCCGCTGAGGCATCTCGAGGCAAACCACTCCTAACCTCTGGAACTTCGAAAGAGTCCTTCACACACCCCTTGCTGCAACTCAAGAAGTTCCCCGACATACCTGTTCCTCTTCACTTTCTGCCATAGTTGTGATGTCATCTGCATATCTAAGTTTATTGATATTTCTCCCAGCAATCTTGATTCCAGCTCACGTATCTTCCATCCCAGCATTTTTCATGATGTACTCTTCATATAAGTTAAATAAACATGGTGACAATATACAGCCTTGACATACTCCTTTTCCTTTTTGGAACCAGTCTGTTGTTCCATGTCTTGTTCTAACTGTTGCTTCCTGACCTGCATACAGGTTTCTCAAGAGACAGGTCAGGTGGTCTGGTATTCCCTCTTTTTCAGAATATTTCCCAATTTATTGTGATCCACACAGTCAAAGGCTTTGGCATAGTCAATAAAGCAGAAAGATGGTTTTGTTTTCGGGAACTCTCTTGCTTTTTCAATGATCCTTGGATGTTGGCAATTTGATCTCTGGTTTCTCGACATTTTTTATTCATTTATTTATTTATTTTAATTGTTTAGTTTTTTATTTTTTAAATTTTAAAATCTTTAATTCTTATATGCATTCCCATACATGAACCCCCCTCCCACCTCCCTCCCCATAACATCTCTCTGGATCATCCCCATGCACCTGTCCCAAGCATGATGTATCCTGCGTCAGACATAGACTGGCGATTCAATTCTTACATGATAGTATACATGCTAGCATGCCATTCTCCCAAATCATCCCCACCCTCTCCCTCTCCCTCTGAGTCCAAAAGTCCGTTATACACATCTGTGTCTTTTTTTTCCTGTCTTGCATACAGGGTAGTCATTGCCATCTTCCTAAATTCCATATATATGTGTTAGTATACTGTATTGGTGTTTTTCTTCCTGGCTTTCTTCACTCTGTATAATCGGCTCCAGTTTCATCCATCTCATCAGACTGATTCAAATGAATTCTTTTTAACCTGAGTAATACTCCATTGTGTATATGTACCACAGCTTTCTTATCCATTCATCTGCTGATGGACATCTAGGTTGTTTCCATGTCCTGGCTATTATAAAACAGTGCTGCGATGAACATTGGGGACATGTGTCTCTTTCAATTCTGGTTTCCTCGGTGTGTATGCCCAGAAGTGGGATTGCTGGGTCATAAGGTAGTTCTATTTGCAATTTTTTAAAGGAATCTCTGCATTTTTAAAATCCCTCTTGAACATTTGGAAGTTCACAGTTCATGTGAACTTGGAGAATTTTGAGCATTACTTTACTAGCGTGTGAGATGAGTGCAATTGTGCAGCAGCTTGAATATTCTTTGTCATTGCCTTTCATTGGGATTGGAATGAAAACTGACCTAATGACTAGATGTTTTCAATTGCATATGCTGAAAGAACTGGCTGTGCAGTTTTGAAGAAAAAAAAAATCATTTTAACCCATTTTCTCTGAAGTGCAAGGCATATCATGGCCATCCTGAATCAAAAACTCAACTTTTCTTTATGTAGTCATAGTTTCATGCCTAAATTATAGGCCAACTCGTGCTCAAATTGACTCTGATATCAGGGGCAGATCAACTAATAAAAATTGGATTGTCCCTCTGGAGGAAAGTGAGATCTTGTTCCCACGAGAAGAATCTGAAGGGTTAAGGGAACTTGCAAGAGTGGGGAAAGCTTAGTCCATCCTACATGTACCAAAATCTTAAATAAGGCTTATTTACTTTACCGAAGTAAAGAAACAGATGATGAAAACAATTATAAATCAATGAAATGTAAAAAACTCATAGTCTGTTATCAAAAATTGCATTCTAAGAAAACTTTGTTCTCTTAACCTAGAGAGGAGACTAACTTCCATCTGGTACCAGCTTACCAGAAGACAAACAAACAAACAAAAAATTATTGGTAAGCTTAAAAAAGTATATTCCATATATCTTGAAGTAGCAGTATTTCTGCAAAGGCATCAGTGTGAAACCATA
This sequence comes from Capra hircus, assembly GCF_001704415.2. Taxonomy (NCBI): domain Eukaryota; kingdom Metazoa; phylum Chordata; class Mammalia; order Artiodactyla; family Bovidae; genus Capra; species Capra hircus. The sequence continues at coordinate 5,919 of NW_017215816.1, forward strand.
GAGGACATGGTTAAAACCTGATTAAATAGAAATTGACAAAGTAATCTGGTCACTGCTGCGACTTGAAATGCTTTAATATGATAACTAGAATTATAACTGACAGCATTTGACCAGGACATATCAGATTTTCATGGATGTCACATAATTTCTAGGATATCTATACTAGGAACTGAAGGAATCTTTGAACCTAGGAAAGAAAACAACAGTCTCAAAGGCCCTTGCTGAATCATCTATCAGCAAGGAATGTCTTTGCAAGGATCGCAAAGTGAAGGGAAAATACACCGACCTGCCTCTGCAACTTTGGTCCTCTGAGCAGATCTGGAGGTCTCCCTTTGTATAAGCTAACCTGTTCCTTCCAAATAGAGGTTTACAACACCAAACAACTGGCCGCCTATTCTTCCCAAAGGAGGCTCTCTTTTCCCCACATCCTGCGAACTCCCTTTCCCAACCTCCTGGAAAAGCGCTTCTTGCAGTTCCTTTCAGAAAATCCTATGGACGGAGAAGCCTGGTAGGCTGCAGTCCATGGGGTCGCTGAGGGTCGGACACGACTGAGCGACTGCACTTTCATTTTCACTTTCATGCATTGGAGAAGGCAATGGCAACCCACTTACTGTTCTTGCCTGGAGAATCCCAGGGATGGGGGAGCCTAGTGGGCTACCGTCTATGGCGTCGCACAGAGTCGAACACGACTGAAGCAGCTTAGCAGCAGCAGCAGCAGCAGCAGTTCCTTTCTTAGGGACAGTTATCCCTGAGATTGGGACCTGGAAAGACAGAGCCACCTCCACACACACGTCTTTTCTGTCCCTTTTCCTCTGGAGGAGAGCTCTAGTGAGCCTAGGTCTGTCAGGAAAATTCTTGGCTTTGACGGGATCACACCCGGTGTGTGAACCTGCATACCGACCTAGGGCCACAGGGCACCTGTTTTGCTCGAGTGGGTCCTGGAGGGGTGCAGCATAGCAAGAGCTTAAAAATCCATCCAAATTGTCTTTCTTTACCTCGGAGAGAACGAGTTTGCTCCACCTCCACCTTTGGCAGTGTGGAGGGAAGAGGGCACCACCCTCTCCAAAGGGGGCATAGGGCCTACCAGGAGAGAAAGGCCCCCTTGAGGAGCTGAGCCCAGGTAGGCAGCCAGTGATGTCAAGCACACTCCCGCTGCTTGCTTCTTCATGGGCACTCCCACGATCTGCTAGGAATGTCTTTGCAAGGATCTCAAAGGGAAGGGGAGATACATGGCCCTGTCTCTGGAACTTCAGTCCTCTGAGCAGATCTGGAGATCTTGAGTTGTATAAGCAAACCTGTTCCTTCCAAATAGAGGCTTGCAAACACACGCCCGGTGGTTGCCTCTTCTTCCCCGAAGAAGCCTTTCTTTCCCCACATGCTGTGAACTCCCTGTCCCAACCTCCAAGAATAGCGCTTCTTGCCATTCCTTTCTTAGAGGCAGTTATCCCTGAGCTTGGGGCCGTAGGGAGTAGCCCCACACTCACAGGGAAAGGCAAAGACTCCTCCATACATCTCCTCTATCCCCTTTGCTCTGGAGGAGAGCTCTAGTGAGCCCTAGGTCTTTCAGGAAAATTCTTGGCTTGGACAGGATCTCACCCTGTTTGTCAACCTGCATACCCAACCAGGGCCCACAGAGCACCTGTTTCAGTAAAGTGGGCCCTGAAAGGGTGCAGCCTAGCAAGAGCTTGAAAATCCATTCAATTGCTGTTTTTGTACCTCTGACAGAGCGAGCTTGGCTCCACCCTTTGGCAGTGAGGAGAAAAGAGGCATGACACCCTCCCCAAGGGACATGGGGCCTACTTCGAGAGGAAAGGCCCCTTGTGGAGTTGAGGCCAGGAAGGCACACAGTCATGTCAAACACACTCCCACTGCTTGCTTCTTCATGGGCACTCCCGCTATCAGCTAGGAATGTCTTTGCAAGGATCACAAAGGGAAGGGGAGATACACGGCCCTGCCTCTGGACCTCCGGTGCTCTGAGCAAATCTGGAGGTCTCCCGTTGTGTAAGTGAACCTGTTCCTTCCAAAGAGAGGCTTGCAAACACATGCTGGATTGTTGCCTCTTCTTCCCTGAGGGAGGCTCTCTTTCCCCGCATCCTGGGAACACCCTCTCCAAGTGCTGGAAAAGCTCTTCTTGAGTTTCTTTCTTAAAGTCAGTTATCCCTGAGCTTGGGGCCATAGGGAATAGCACCAAACTAACAGGGAAAGGCAGGCAACGTCCACTTATCTCTTCCATCCGCTTTGCTCTGGAGGAGAGCTCTAATGAGCCTATGTCTGTTAGGAAAATTCTTGGCTTTGATGGAACACACCCGGTGTGTGAACCCGCATACCCGACCTAGGGGCCACAGGGCACCTGTTTCACTCGAGTGAGCCCCGAAGTGGTGCAGCTTAGCAAGAGCCTGAAAAATCCATTCAATTGCTGTTTTTGTACCTCTGACAGAGCGAGCTTTGCTGCACCCTTTGGCAGTGTGGAGGGAAGAGGACACAACCCCCTCCCCAAGGGGACATGTGGCCTCCTTCGAAAGGAAAGGCCCTTTGAGGAGCTGAGGCTAGGAAGGCACACAGTCGTGTCGAACACACTCCCACTGCTTGCCTCTTCAGGGCCAGTAGCGCTATCAGCTAGGAATGTCTTTGCAAGTATCGTAGTGGGAAGGGGAGATACATGGCCCTGCCTCTGCAACTTCGGTCCTCTGAGCAGATCTGGAGGTCTTGAGTTGTATAAGCAAACCTGTTCCTTCCAAATAGAGGCTTGCAAACACACACCAGGTGGCTGCCCCTTCTTTCCTGAAGAAGGCTCGCTTTCCCTGCATGCTGTGAACTCCCTGTCCCAGCCTCCAGGAATAGCACTTTTTGCAGTTCCTTTCTTAGGGGCAGTTATCCCTGAGTATGGGGCCATAGGGAGTAGCACCACACACACATGGAAAGGCAGAGCCACCTCCACACATCTCTTCCATCCCCGTTACTCTGGAGGAGAGCTCTAGGAGCCTAGGTCTGTCAGGGAAATTCTTGGCTTTGATGGCAACACACCCAGTGTGTGAACCTGCATACCCGACCTAGGGGCCACAGGGCACCTGTTACACTCGAGTGGGCCCTGAAGCAGTGCAGCCTAGCAAGAGCTTGAAAATCCATCCAATTGCTGTTTTTGTACCTCTGACAGAGCGAGCTTTGCTGCATGTTTTGGGCAGTGTGGAGGGAAGAGGGCACAACCCTCCCAAGGGGACATGGGGCCTACTTTGAGAAGAAAGGCCCTTTGAGGAGTTGAGGCCAGGAAGGTACACAATCATGTCAAACACACTCCCGCTGCCTGCTTCTTCATGGGTACTCCCGCTATCAGCTAGGAATGTCTTTGCAATGATCTCAAAGGGAAGGGGAGATACATGGCCCTGTCTCTGGAACTTCGATTCTCTAAGCAGATCTGGAGGTCTCCCATCGTATAAGCGAACCTGTTCCTTCCAAACAGAGGCTTGCAAACACACGCCAGATTGTTGACTCTTCTTCCACGTGGGAGGCTGTCTTTCCCACATCCTGGGAACTCCCTGGCCCAGTCCTAGAAAAGCACTTCTTGGAGTTTCTTTTTAAGGTCAGTTATCCCTGAGCTTGGGCCATAGGGAATAGCCCCAAACTTACAGGGACAGGCAGGCCACGTGCACATATCTCTTCTGTCCCCTTTGCTCTGGAGGAGAGCTTTAGTGAGCCTAGGTCTGTCCAGAAAATTCTTTGCATTGACGGGAACAACTCCTGCATGTGAACCTGTATACCCAACCTAGGGGCACAGGGTAGCTGTTTCACTCTAGTGGGCTCTGAAGTGGGGCAGCCTAGCAAGAGCTTGAAAATCCGTTCAATTGCTGTTTTTTACCTCTGACAGAGCGAGCTTTGCTGCACCCTTTGGCAGTGTGGAGGGAAGAGGGCACAATCCCCCTGCCTAAGGGAAATGCAGCCTACTAGAGGAAAGGCCACTTGAGGAGCTGCTGCCTCACTTCTCCTCAACTCAATTTTTTGTCACCATTTAATCTACATCATATGAATTTTTGAAACTAATTTGTAACTTTTAGAAAAAAGACTTCTTAGGTATTAACATACTGGTATTTCTAAAAGGGGGAAATACTTCTTCCCTAAAACTGTATTAAGAAAATTTGAATGGAATGAAATATGTTTTGATGTAGCAGAATTATTATTTTTATCTTTCCAAACCAGCATTTGTTAAATGTTTAACTGCTAATAACTGTCCAGGCTTCCGTGGTGGCTCTGCTGGTAAAGAATCCACCTGCAATGCAGAAGACCTGGGTTTGATCCCTGGGTTGGAATGATCCCCTGTAGAAGGGAAAGGCTACCCACTCTAGTATTCCAGCCTGGAGAATTCCATGGACTGTATAGTCCATGCGTTTGCAGAGTCAGACATGACTGAGCAACTTTCACTATTCACTAATAACTGTTCAGCCTGAAGTAAGAACTTTCAAAAATCTTTGAACACAGACACTCTAACTTAATTCCCCTCTGGGATAAATATTTTGCATGTACTTTTAGGTTACATATTCACAACAGGCACAGAACTCTTTTATTATATATTTTATTTTCATATAAATTAACATCCTAGAAAAACTAAAATAGAAACACTAAATACAGTATTGCACATAGCAATCTCTGTTAAATGCCCCATTATATCATCGAAGCATATACACACACATGAAGGGACTGAAGGAGACAGGAAGATGGCAGAATAGCAACCAGAGAGCCACTACTGTGTCTGTGCACATCAACTACAGACTGAAAGGTAAGGACAGTATTTTACATAAATAGAAAACATTGAAGGGTTAATAGGGTAGCAGAGATGTGCCTGCAAACGGGTCTCTCTGCTTGGGCTGAAATGTCCTTGCAAACGAGGCGTTCTGCCAAGAGCCTGGACAGAGCCTTGAGTTTAATGGTTCCTTGCAAACGAGGGAGCATTCCCTTCTTGTGATAAGAAGGAAAAGAGGGCTTTGGACAGACTCTGCAGTAGACAGGGATATCACTCCCCTTGCTGTACGATAACATGTATGCACCTGCGCTGTGCTGAAAAGGCTTATTTATGTAGTCTGGAATTCTTCCTTGGGGGCTTTATAATATTAAACAGCAAATTGTTTGCGCAGTTCTGTTCTTCCGGCTGGAGAGTGTATTGTCCGTCTCTTGTGTGTCTCTTGTGTTTTGTCTTTGTGTCATTTCACTCGCAACAAAAACATAGTTACAATTCAGATTTTTTTTAAGTTGCCTCCATAATTGGTTTGCAATAGCAACAGATTCTCCCCTTTATTCATAGCCATACCCTAACACATATAATTTTTAAAAATCTATTAATGTTAGACAAAACCATCACAATGCTTCAGGAGTGACTTAAAGAAAACCCCCAATAAAGTCACAATACTCAGGCAGGTGGATTTAATGAACAAGTCCTAGGTAGATATCAATCCATCTAAAGTAAGTAAGTAAGTAAAGTCGTTTAGTCGTGTCCGACTCTTTGCGACCCCGTGGACTGTAGCCTACCAGGCTCCTCCCTCCATGGGATTCTCCAGGCAAGAGTACTGGAGTGGGTTGCCATTTCCTTCTCCAAAAGTTACTCTTTTTTTTTTTTTTTTGCCAACAGTTAGTCACGTTTGGCAACTTTATGAGGATCATTTAAAAGCACTGAGAAGAGCAACGGTAAACTTTGCAGAGAGGCACAGCTTTGGTTTAACTGACCTTTGCTGCAGATTGGCTTTATGTAGGTCCTAAAGAAATGGTTGATAAAGGGCTTCATTTAACTTAAAATTATGATTCTTGCCTATAGTAAATGATTTATAGAAAGGGTTTTCCTTTTACTATATTTTTTCCTATTCATTGTGTAATGAGTAAAAAAAAAAAAAGTGATAATCTTCTTTCACAAATATGTAGTTACAGAGACCAACCCAAGAGCTGGGAAAGCCTTATCTATGTCACATATAAATGGTACCTCCTCAATTTTAAAATAAAAAAATTATATGTAGATGTAAAACTGATACAAACAAGTCACTAGAAATATTAACCATTAATTTAAATGCAGTGACGTGGAGTACTGGTCGTCAGGAGAAAGAGTGTTTCGTTGTGACAGGGAATATTCTCACAACAGTAAGTTGGAGGTTACCGTTTAGCATGTTCAGAATTAATGCAGATATTGCCTCTTACACATGCTGTTTTGGTCTATTGGTAAAAATACCATAAACTTTTACAAAAAAGAAAAGGTGTCACATTCTCCCACTGGCCTACTGCTTTTGCATTTTTATATGAATACAGTGTAGAATTCAACAACCAGTAAACTGGAAAACATAAAGATTATGCAAGAAGCCAAGAAGAAAGGTGATCAAAATGATGAGCTTCCTTCCTGCCCTCAGGCGGGCTGAATTCTGTGAAAGCAGCTGCAGTGACTCATTTTTGTTCTGCTTTTCATTGGTCAGGTTTTCATGCTTATTTTTGCTTTCTGAAATAAATGCACCAGGTAAGAGAAATAGTTAGAAGGACTAACTTTAAAGAAAGTATGAAGTTTAGAATAGCATTTTCATTTGGATCAAATTCTTTGAGAAAAGGTTAAAGACCCACAAGCTCATAAATGAGAAAAGATATAAGTAAAGTCTATTTATCTCTTAGAATTTTCACTAATGTTGAGGGGAAAAAAAGGTTAAAAATTTTAGCTTCTAATCGATGTGAAAGAGTATCAGCTCACCTTTCTCATTTTCAATCTTATGTACAAACACATAAATATGAAAATTGAACGGAGGCTTCATCTCATTGTTAATGTGATTTAATTCTCTTCTATGACTCAGATGGTAAAGAATCTGCCCACAATGCTGGAGACCTGAGTTCAACCCCTGGGTCAGGAAGATCCCCTGGAGAATGGAATGGTGATGTATTCCACTATTCTTGCCTGGGGAATTCCATGGACAGAGGAGCTTGGCAGCCTATCGTCTATGGGGTCACAAAGAGTTGGACACAACTGAGGCACTAACATACTTTCATCTCATTGTTAATGTGATTTAATTATTTTCTGTCCTTATAACAGCAAAATTGTGGTTGCTGCTGCTGCTGAGTTGTGTCAGTTGTATCCGACTCTTTGTGACCCCAGACACACAGCCCACCAGGCTCCCATCCCTGGGATTCTCCAGGCAAGAATACCGGAGTGTGTTGCCATTTCCTTCCTCCAGTGCATGAAAGTGAAAAGTGAAAGTGAAGTCGCTCAGTCATGTCTGACTCTTCACGACCCCATGGACTGTAGCTTACTAACTGTAGCGACTTCACTTTCACTTTTCACTTTCATGACTGGAGAAGGAAATGGCAACCCACTCCAGTATTCTTGGCCTGGAGAATCTGGGGATGGGAGCCTGGTGGGCTGCAGTCTATGGGGTCACACAGAGTCAGACATGACTGACGTGACTTAGCAGCAGCAGCAACCACAATTATGCTGTTATAATTGTGGTTAGTAAATAACTATTCCTTCTCATTCTACACATGTACTTGAAGATTTACTTTCATCAAAAAGACAGAACATAAACCAAACCATAATATAATACTTGTTTGTTCAATAAGATTTTGACACAGAGAAATGGAAGGGAAAAATATCTTTTAATGCAGATACAAGTTCTAAACTTTTTCTAAATAAAGCTGTTTAATTGTGGCCCAATTTGGATAATTTGAATATCTTGCACTTACACTATATTAGACTAACTCA
>NW_017215817.1:0-13625 GCF_001704415.2 Capra hircus
AAGACGCCGGATCCTTTCGGACCGACCACGCAGTGAAAGGGATCCTCCTCTCAGGCTAGGAGGCGGAAACGGGCTCCTCTGGATTGGGATGGGCACTCTCTTGGGTTCCTTCTCGAGTGGAGACGGTATGCGAGCGGAATTCTTGAGTTGCAGCAAGGGTGCTGAATACCCTTTGAAGTTCCAGAGGTTAGGTGTGATGTAGGCCTCGAGAAGCCTCAGGGAAACGGGCCTCATCTCGGCTTGTGAGCGGGCAGAACCTCCTTGATTTTTCTCGAGTTTGTGGCAGGTGGCTCTCGCAAAATTACGACGGGGAACACAGAGACCCGACTGGTGGCCTCAAGAAAGGCCAGTCCGCATGCGAGTTGCTCGGGGGCCTCTCGGGATTCCTCTCCCGTCGATGCCGGGGCCTAAGACTGCCGGGAGCCAGTGTGAGGAAGCCCGCCCGTGACAAGTTTATGAGGAAGGAAACTGACATACGCAAGGCGTGCTCAGACTTCAGCGACCCCTCTGGAAATTTTTAAGCATGTACCCCAACAAAAATCTGCCGGTTGTTGTGCTCTGCTTTTTCACTCTTCTGACCTTTCTGGAAAAAGTCAATTCAGGCCGTTAGTCTTCTGCATTTGAAAGAGTGTTTCAATCCAAAAACCCTCTGATTTCTTTCTAGCCTGCCTGTAGGACTCGTAACAGCTGTGCTTGTGATTGTTTGAGGCCTCCTGACCGCAGGAGGCACAGGAAGCTTAAAACATCCCTAAGGAATGCAGGAGCTTCCGAGGAGTTAAAAACCTTTAGAATAGGACTGATTAAAAGTTTCATTTCTTGGGTCAATGCTTGCTGCCAAATTTTCATATCCTTTATTTTTAGATATAGTTGGTATATAGAAAAACAAGTAGTAGACCTGGTATTAGCAACATTAGATTTTTGAGTTAAGTACCTTCCTTTTGTTATAACCCACTGCACCTTTGTTCTATAGAGATGTAACTTTAATGCTTTAAGGAGATGCAGATTAAAGAAAAACACTACAGGGGAAACAAAATTAACATTCATTAAGGAAGAGAGCCAAAAAGTGTTAACAAGCCTCTTGGCCAGAAGATAATGTAAATCACCTGAGAACTTTTGTATACAAAAATGATATACAGAAAGAATCTGGGTTGTGAACACTACATAATTTTGTGTTATCCATTGATCTCCATGTTTTATCAAAAGTATAAAAGGCCTTCTGAACCAATAAAGGAGGAGGCCAGGGGCCGGGGGCCAGTTTCTCGGACGCAGCTTCTTGAACTAGTCTCTCAGCCTGGTTTCTTGGGACTCTGGCTCCCCCCGTGTCTTTCTCTCTCTTTCTTCTTCTCTACCTTTCCTTCTCTCTGCTCTTTACTTTAACTTCAGGGCTGAATCTCCAACTGGAGTGCGGAGGCTTGCCAGGTCTACTTACTTGCACTGGCTGTTAAGACCCGCACGAAAGGGAGCTTAAGGCGAGGCACCCTTAGATATTCCAGCGGGCGCCGGTGGCCCAACGTAGGTGGTGCAAATTCCTTGTCTGGAATTTTATTTGGCCTTCCGCATAAACCAAGCTATTCAGCCCTCTTTCTCCACTTAATCTTCTTACTACACTATAGTTTCCTAATCTAATCTTACATTAATAAATAAACAAGTCTTTCCACGCCAACGCCGTTCACCCTTCGAATTCCCTGGATCCACCGGGGGCTGGACCCCGGCATAAGACCTTGTGTGGAGTCGGTGCCGGAAGCTGAGGATTCCTCTCCAGTGCTGACATGGATCTTGGGGTACTTCTGGAGTCTCCCCAGGGGAGTCAGTCCTCGTCTCGAGTGGGGGCATGCACGTGCGCTTTCCTCCGGTGCTGTAGCAGCAGTGTCACGCTTCCCTTCGCGTGGATCAAGGGATCTGTGGTTTTCCCTCGAGGCTTTCCCACGAGGCTTTCCCATGAGGTTTTCCCACAGGGCTATCCCACATGCCACCGTGGTGTGAGTCGATCCTCGGCTTGAAAGTCGAGGCAGTGCAGGGAAAACAGGTTTCCCTGGAATGGACTGAGACATCTGGGGGACTCTGGGAATGGTGGCACGACCCTGGAGTTCCTCTTGCCTTTCCTGTGGAGAGCGCCTCCTCTTGAGATGCGACGGGAACGCCGGGAATTCTTTCCCGAACACGCAGGGAAAGGATCCCTCCTCTCGAGCTAGGAGGCGAAAACTGGGCTCCTCTGGATGTGGGCGGGACTCTCGTACTTCCTCTCGAGTGGAGACGGGTATGTCGGGGAACTTCTTGACTTGCAGCAAGGGTGTGAAGGACCCTTTGGAATTTCCAGAGGTTAGCTGTTATTAGCCTCGAGACGACTCAGTGGAAATGGTCCTCATCTCGTCTGGAGGGGAGAACCTCCTGGATTTTCTCGAGTTCCGGCAGGTGCTCTCGACTTACGAAGGGGACCTCAGGGACCCGCTGTGGTGGCCTCAGGAAAGGCCAGTCCCCATGCGAGTTGCTCGGGGGCCTCTCTGGATTCTTCTCCCATCTATTCCAGGGCCTAAGACCTTGTATGGAGTCGGTGCAGGAACCTGAAGATTCCTCTCCAGTGCTGACATGGATCTTGGGGGTACTTCTGGAATCGCCCCAGGGGAGTCAGTCCTCGTCTCGAGTGTGGGCATGCACGTGTGCTTTCCTCCGAGCTGTAGCAGCAGTGTCACGTTTCCTTCCCGTGGATCAAGGCATCTGTGGCTTTCCCTCGAGGCTTTCCCACGAGGCTTTCCCAAGAGGCTTTCCCACAGGTCTGTCCCACGTGCCACCTTGGTGTGATTCGATCCTCGGCTTGAAAGTCGAGGCAGTGCAGGGAAAACAGGTTTCCCTGGAATGGACTGAGACATCTGCGGGACTCTGGGAATGGTGGCACGACCCTTGAGTCCCTCTCGCCTTTCAGGTGGAGAGCGCCTCCTCTTGAGATGCAACAGGAACGCCGGGAATTCTTTCCCGACCCTGCGGGAAAGAATCCCACCTCTCGAGCTAGGAGGCGGTAACGGGGCTCCTCTGGATGTGGGCGGGACGCTCGTGCTTCCTCTCGTGTGGAGACAGGTATACCGGGAACTTCTTGCGTTGCAGGAAGGGTGTGAAGGACCCTTTGGAAGTTCCAAAGGGTAGGTGTGATTAGCCTCGAGACGCCTCAGCAGAAAGGGGCCTCAACTCGCCTGGAGGGGACAACCTCCTGGATTTTCTCGAGTTGCTGCATGTGCTCTCGACATACGACGGGTATCTCAGGGACCCGCTCTGGTGGCCTCAGGAAAGGCCAGTCCACATGCACGTTGCTCGGGGGCCTCTCGGGATTCCTCTCCCATCGATGCCGGGACCTAAGACCTTGTGTGGAGTCGGTACCTGAACCTGAGGATTCCTCTCCAGTGCTGACATGGATCTTGGGTTACTTCTGGAGTCTCCCCAGGGGAGTTAGTCCTCGTCTCGTGTGGGGGCATGCAGTTGCGCTTTCCTTCAGAGCTGTAGCAGCAGTGTCACGCTTCCCTTCGCGTGGATCAAGGAATCTGTGGCTTTCCCTCGAGGTTTTCCCACGAGGCTTTCCCACGAGGCTTTCCCACGAGGCTTTCCCACGAGGCTTTCCCACAGGGCTGACCCACGTGTCACCGTCGTGTGAGTAGATCCTCGGCTTGAAAATCGAGGCAGTGCAGGGAAAACAGGTTTCCCTGGAATGGACTGAGACATCTGGGGGACTCTGGGAATGGTGGCACGACCCTGGAGTTCCTCTCGCCTTTCCTGTGGAGATCGCCTCCTCTTGAGATGCGAGGGAATGCCGGGAATTCTTTCCCGACCACGCAGTGAAAGGATCCCTCCTCTCGAGCCATGAGGCGGAAACGAGGCTCCTCTGGATGTGGTGGGACTCTCGTGCTTCCTCTCGAGTGGAGACGGGTATGTTGGGGATCTTCTTGAGTTGCAGCAAGGGGGTGAAGGACCCTTTGGAATTTCCAGAGGTTAGGAGTGATTAGCCTTGTGACACCTCAGCGGAAATGGGCCTCATCTCGCCTGGAAGGGAGAACCTCCTGTATTTTCTCAAGTTGCTGCAGGTGCTCTCATCCTACGACAGGGACCTCAAGGATCCGCTCTGGTGGCCTCAGGAAAGGACAGTCCCCATGTGAGTTGCTCGGGGGCCTCTCGGGATTCCTCTCCCGTCGATGCCAGGGCCTAAGACCTTGTGTAGTCGGTGCCGGAACCTGAGGATTCTTTCCAGTGCTGACATGGAACTTGGGGTACTTCTGGAGTCTCCACAGGGGAGTCAGTCCTCGTCTCGAGTAAGGGCATGCACGTGAACTTTCCTCCCGAGCTGTAGCAGCACTGTCAAGCTTCCATTCGCGTGGATCAAAGCATCTGTGGCTTTCCCTCGAGGCTTTCCCACGAGACTTTCCCACGAGGCTTTCCCACCAGGCTTTCCCACAGGGCTGTCCCACGTGCCACCGAGGTGTGAGTCGATCCTCGGCTTGAAAGTCGAGGCAGTGCAGGGAAAACAGGTTTCCCTGGAATGGACTGAGACATCTGGAAGACTCTGGGAATGGTGGCACGACCCTGGAGTTCCTCTCTCCTTTCCTGTGGAGAGCGCCTCCAATTGAGATGCGACGGGAACGCCGGGAATTCTTTCCCGACCACGCAGGGAAAGATCCCTCCTCTCGAATATGAGGCGGAAACGGGGCTCCTCTGGATGTGGGCGGGACTCTCGTGCTTCCTCTCGAGTGGAGACGGGTACGTCGGGGAACTTCTTGAGTTGCAGCAATGGTGTGAAGGACCCTTTGAAAGTTCCCAGAGGTTAGGTGTAATTAGCCTGGGGACGCCTCAGAAGAAATGGGCCTCATCTCCCCTGGAGGGGAGAACCTCCTGCATTTTCTCGAGTTGGTGCAGGTGCTCTCGACTTACGACGGGGACCTCAGGGACCCGCTCTGGTGGCTTCAGGTAAGGCCAGTCCCCATGCGAGTTGCTCGGGGCCTCTTCGGGATTTCTCTCCCGTCGATGCCGGCGTCTAAGACCTTGTGTGGAGTCGGTGCCGGAACCTGAGGATTCCTCTCCAGTGCTGACATAGATCTTGGGGTACTTCTGGAGTCTCCCCAGGGGAGTCAGTCCTCATCTCGAGTGGAGGCATGCACGTGCGCTTTCCTCCCAAGCTGTAGCAGCAGTGTCACGCTTCTCTTTGCATGGATCAAGGGATCTGTGGCTTTCCCTCGAGGATTTCCCTAAGGGCTGTGCCAAGTGCCACCGTGGTGTGAGTGGATCCTCGTCCTGAAAGTCGAGGCAGTGTAGGGAAACAGGTTTCCCTGGAATGGACTGAGACATCTGGGGGACTCTGGGAATGGGTGCACGAATCTGGAGTTCCTCTCGCCTTTCCTGTGGATAGCGCCTCCTCTTGAGATGAGTCGGGAACTCCGGGAATACTTGACCGACCACTCAGTGAAAGGATCCCTCCTCTCGAGCTAGGAGGCAGTAACGGGGCTACTATGGATGTCGGCGGGACTCTCGCGCTTCCTCTCGAGTGGAGAGGGGTATTTCGGGGAACTTCTTGAGTTGCAGCTAGGGTTTGAAGGCCCGTTTGTTAGTTCCAGACGCTTGTTGATAAGCCTCGAGACGCCTCATCGGATATGGGCCACATCTCGCCTGGAGGGGAGAACCTCCTGGATTTTCTCGAGTTGCCAGCAGGAGCCTCTCGACTTACGACTTGGACCTCAGAGACCCGCTCTTTTGGCCTCATGAAAGGCCAGTCCCCATGCAAGTTGCTCGGGGCACTCTCCACAGGAAACGCGAGAGGAACTCCAGTGTCGTGCCACCATTCCCAGAGTTCCACAGATGTCTCAGTCCATTCCAGGGAAACCTATTTTCCTTGCACTGCCTTGACTTTCAAGCCTAGGATCGACTCACACCACGGTGGCACGTGGGACAGCCCACTGGGAAAGCCTCGTGGGAAAGCCTCGTGGGAAAGCCTCGAGGGAAAGCCACAGATTCCTTGATCCACGCGAAGGGAAGCATGACCACTGCTAGGGACCCACTCCCCTGGGGAGTCACTCTGGTGGCCTCAGGAAAGGCCAGTCCCCATGCGAGTTGCTCGGGGGCCTCTCGGGATTCCTCTCCCGTCGCTGCCGGGGCCAAAGATCTTGTGTGGAGTCGGTGCCGGAAACTGAGGATTCCTCTCCAGTGCTGACATGGATCTTGGGGTAATTCTGGAGTCTCCCCAGGGGAGTCAGTCCTCGTCTCGAGTGAGGGCATGCACGTGCGCTTTTCTCCAGAGCTGTAAGAGCAGTGTCACGCTTCCCTTCGCTTGGATCAAGGCATCTGTGGCTTTCCCTCGAGAATTTCCCACGAGGCTTTTCCCACAGGGCTGTCCAACGTGCCACCGTGGTGTGAGTCGATCCTCAGCTTGAAAGTCGAGGCAGAGTGGGGAATACAGGCTTCCCTGGAATGGAGTGAGACATCTGGGGGACTCTGGGAATGGTGGCATGGCCCTGGAGTTCCTCTCGCCTTTCCTTTGGAGAGCGCCTCCTCTTGAGATGCGAGGGGAATGCCGGGAATTCTTTCCCGACCACGCAAGGGAAAGGATCCCTCCTCTCGAGCTAGGAGGCCGAAACGGGGCTCCTCTGGATGTGGGCGGGACTCTCGTGCTTCCTTTCGAGTGGAGACGGGTATGTTGGGGAACTTCTTGAGTTGCAGCAAGGGTGTGAAGGACCCTTTGGAAGTTCCAGAGGTTAGGTGTGATTAGCTTCGAGACGCCTCAGCGGAAATGGCCCTCACCTCGCCTGGAGGGGAGAACCTCCTGGATTTTCTCGAATTGCAGCAGGTGCTCTCGAATTACGACGGGGACCTCAGCGACCCGCTCTGGTGGCCTCAGGAAAGGCCAGTGCCCATGCGAGTTGCTCGGGGGCCTCCTGGGATTCCTCTCCCATCGATGCCGGTTCCTAAGATTTTGTGTGGAGTCGGTGCCGGAACCTGAGGATTCCTCTCCAGTGCTGACATGGATCTTGGGGTACTTCTGGAGTCTCCCCAGGGGAGTCAGTCCTCGTCTCGAGTGGTGGCCTGCACGTGCGCTTTCCTCTGGAGCTGTAGCAGCAGTGTCACACTTCCCTTCGCGTGGATCAAGGGATCTGTGGCTTTCCCTCGAGGCTTTCCCACGAGGCTTTCCTGCGAGGCTTTCCCACAGCGCTGTCCCACGTGCCACCGTAGTGTGAGTCGATCCTCGCCTTGAAAGTCGAGGCAGTGCGGGGAAAACAGGTTTCCCTGGAATGGACTGAGACATCTGGGGGACTCAGGGAATGGTGGCACGATCCTGGAGTTCATCTCGCATTTCCTGTGGTGAGCACCTCCTCTTGAGATGTGAGGGGAACGCCGGGAATTCATTCCCGACCACGCAGGGAAAGGATCCCACCTCTCCAGCTAGGAGGCGGAAACGGGGCTCCTCTGGATGTGGGCAGAACTCTCGTGCTTCCTCTCGATTTGAGACAGGTATGCCGGGGAACTTCTTGAGTTGCAGCAAGGGTGTGAAGGACCCTTTGGAAGTTCCAGATGTTAGATGTGATAAGTCTCGAGACGCCTCAGCTGGAATGGTCCTCATCTCGCCTGGAGGGGAGAACCTCCTGGATTTTGCCGAGTTGCGGAAGGTGCTCTCAACGTACGACGGGGACCTCAGGGACCCGCTCTGGGGCCTCAGGAAAGGCCAGTCCCCATGGGAGTTGCTCGGGGGTTTCTCGGATTCCTCTCCTGTCGATGCCGGGGCCTAAGACCTTGTGTGGAGTCGGTGCCGAACCTGAGGATTCCTCTCCAGTGCTGACATGGATTTTGGGGTACTTCTGGAGTCTCCCCAGGGGAGTCAGTCCTCATCTCGTGTGGGGGCATGCACGAGCGCTTTTATCCCGAGCTGTAGCAGCAGTGTCACACTTCCTTTCGCGTGGATCAAGGGATCTGTGGTTTTCCCTCGAGGCTTTCCAACGAGGCTTTCCCACAGGTCTGTCCCACGTGTCACTGTGGTGTGAGTCGATCCTCGGCTTGAAAGTCGAGGCAGTGCAGGGAAAATAGTTTTCCATGCAATGGACTGAGACATCTGGGGGACTCTGGAATGGTGGCACGACCCTGGAGTTCCTCTCACCTTTCCTGTGGAAAGCACCTCCTCTTGAGATGCGACGGAAACGCCGGGAATTCTTTCCCGACCACGCAGGGAAGGGATCCCTGCTCTCGAGCTATGAGGCAGAAAGATGGCTCCTCTTGATGTGGGCGGGACTCTCGTGCTTCCTCTCGAATGGAGACGGGTAGGTCGGGGAACTTCTTGAGTTGCAGCAAGGGCGTGAAGTACCTTTTGGAAGTTTCAGAGGTTAGGTGTGATTAGCCTCGAGACCCCTCAGCAGAAATGGGCCTCATCTCGCCTGGAGGGGACAACCTCCTGGATTTTCTCGAGTTGCGGCATGTGCTCTCGACTTATGACGGGAACAACAGGGATCCCCTCTGGTGGCCTCAGGAAAGGCCAGTCCCCATGCGAGTTGCTCGGGAGCCTTTCGGGATTTCTCTCCCGTCGATGCCGGGGCCTAAGGTCTTGTGAGGAGTCGGTGCCGGAACCTGAGGATTCCTCTTCAGTGCTGACATGGATCTTGGTGTACTTCTTGAGTCTCCCCAGGGGAGTCAGTCCTCCTCCCGAGTGGGGGCATGCACGTGCGATTTCCTCCCGAGCTGTAGCAGCAGTGTCACGTTTCTCTTCGCGTGGATCAAGGGATCTGTGGCTTTCCATCGAGGCTTTCCCACGAGGATTTCCCACGAGGCTTTCCCACGAGGCTTTCCCACAGGGCTGTCCCACGTGCCACCGTGGTGTGAGTCGATCCTCGGCTTGAAAGTCGAGGCAGTGCAGGGAAAATAGGTTTCCCTGCAATGGACTGAGTCATCTGGGGGACTCAGGGAATGATGCCACGATCCTAGAGTCCCTCTCACCTTTCCTGTGGAGAGCGCCGCCTCGAGAAATGCCGATGGGAACTCCGGAAATTCTTTCTCGACCACGCAGGGAAAGGATCCCTCCTCTCGAGCTAGGAGGCGGAACTGGGGCAACTGTGGATATGGGTGGGACTCTCGTGCTTCCTCTCGAGTGGAGACGGGTATGTCGGGGAACGTCTTGAGTTGCAGCAAGAGTGTGAAGGACCCTTTGGAAGTTCCAGAGGTTAGGTGTGATTAGCCTCGATATGCCTCAGCGGAAATGGGCCTCATCTCGCCTGGAGGGGAGAACCTCCTGGATTTTCTCGAGTTGCGGCAGGTGCTCTCGACTTACGACGGGGACCTCAGGGACCCGCTCTGGTGGCCTCAGGAAAGGCCAGTCCCCATGCGAGTAGCTCGCGGGCCTCTCGGGATTCCTCTCCCGTCGATGCCTGGGCCTAATATCTTTTGTGGAGTAGGTGCCGGAACCTGAGGATTCCTCTCCAGTGCTGACATGGATCTTGGGGTACTTCTGGAGTCTCGCCAGTGGAGTCAGTCCTCGTCTCGAGTGGGGGCATGCACGTGCGCTTTCCTCCCGAGCTATAGCAGCAGTGTCGCGCTTCCATTCCCCTGGATCAAGGGATCTGTGGCTTTTCAAGGAGGCTTTCCCACGAGGCTTTCCCACGAGGCTATCCCACAGGGCTGTCCCACGTGCCACCGTGGTGTGAGTCAATCCTCGGCTTGAAAGTCGACGCAGTGCAGGGAAAACAGGTTTCCCTGGAATGGACTGAGACATCTGGGGGATTCTGGGAATGTGGCTCGACCCAGGAGTTCCTCTCGCATTTCCTGTGGAGAGCGCCTCCTTTTGAGATGCGACGGGAACTCCGGGAATTCTTTCCAGACCACGCAGGGAAAGGATCCCTCCTCTCAGGCTAGGAGGCGGAAACGGGGCTCCTCTGGATGAATGCGGGACTCTCGTGATTCCTCTCGAGTGGAGACGGGTATGTCGGGGAACTTCTTGAGTTGCAGCAAGGGTGTGAAGGACCCTTTGGAAGTTCCAGAGGTTAGGTGTGATTAGCCTCGAGACGCCTCAGCGGAAACGGGCCTCATCTGGCCTGGAGGGGAGAACCTCCTGGATTTTCTCGAGTTGTGGCAGGTGCTCTCGACTTACGACGGGGACCTCAGCGACCCGCTCTGGTGGTCTCAGGAAAGGCCAGTCCCCATGCGAGTTTTTCGGGGGCCTCTCGGGATTCCTCTCCCGTCGATGCCGGGGCCTAAGACCTTTTGTGGGAGTCGCTGCCGGCACCTGAGGATTCCTCTCCAGTGCTGACATGGATTTGGGTTCTTCTGGAGTCTCCCCAAGGGAGTCAGTCCTCGTCTCGAATGGGGCATGCACGTGCAATTTCCTCTCGAGCTGTAGCAGCAGTGTCACGCTTCCCTTCACGTGGATCAAGGGATCTGTGGCTTTCACTCGAGGCTTGCCCAGGAGGTTTTCCCACAGGGCTGTCCCACGTGCCACCGTGGTGTGAGTCGATCCTCGGCTTGAAAGTCGAGGCAGTGCAGGGAAAACAGGTTTCCCTGGAATGGACTGAGACATCTGGGGGACTCTGGGAATGGTGGCACGACCCTGGAGTTCCTCTCGCCTTTCCTGTGGAGAGCGCCTCCTCTTGAGATGCGACGGAAACCCCGGGAATTCTCTCCCGACCACGCATGGGAAGGATCCCTCCTCTCGAGCTAGGAGGCGGAAACGGGGCTCCTCTGGATGAGGGCGGGACTCTCGTGCTTCCTCTCGAGTGGAGACGGGTATGTCGGGGAACTTCTTGAGTTGCCAGCAAGGGTGTGAAGGACCCTTTGGAAGTTCCAGAGGTTAGGTGTGATTAGCCTCGAGACGCCTCAGCGGAAATGGGCCTCATCTCGCCTGGAGGGGAGAACCTCCTGGATTTTCTCGAGTAGCGGCAGGTGCTCTCGACTTATGACGGGGACCTCAGGGACCCGCTCTGGTGGCCTCAGGAAAGGCCAGTCCCCATGCGAGTTGCTCGGGGGCCTCTCGGGATTCCTCTCCCTTCGATGCCGGGGCCTAAGCCTGCCGGGAGCCAGTGTGAGGAAGCCCGGCCCGTGACAAGTTTATGAGGAAGGAAGCTCACATAAGCAAGGCGTGCTCAGACTTCAGGAACCCCTCTGGAAATTTTTAAGCATGTACCCCAACAAAAATCTGCCGGTTTTTGTGCTCTGCTTTTTCACTCTTCTGACCTTTTCTGGAAAAAGTCAATTCAGGGCGTTAGTCTTCTGCATTTGAAAGAGTGTTTCAATCCAAAAACCCTCTGCTGGCTTTCTAGCCTGCCTGTAGGACTCGTACAGCTGCGCTTGTGATTGTTTGAGGCCTCCTGACCGCAGGAGGCACAGGAAGCTTAAAACATCCTAGGAATGCAGGAGCTTCCGAGGAGTCAAAAGCTTTAGAATAGGACTGATTAAAAGTTTCATTTTTTGGGTCAATGCTTGCTGCCAAATTTTCATATCCTTTATTTTTAGATATAGTTGGTATATAGAAAAACAAGTAGTAGACCTGGTATTAGCAACATTAGATCTTTGAGTTAAGTACCTTCTTTGTTATAACCCACTGCACCTTTGTTCTATAGAGATGTAACTTTAATGCTTTAAGGAGATGCAGATTAAAGAAAAACACTTCAGGGGAAACAAAATTAACATTCATTAAGGAAGAGAGCCAAAAAGTGTTAACAAGCCTCTTGGCCAGAAGATAATGTAAATCACCTGAGACCTTTTGTATACAAAATGATATACAGAAAGAATCTGGGTTGTGAACGCTACATAATTTTGTGTTATCCATTGATCTCCATGTTTTATCAAAAGTATAAAAGGCCTTCTGAACAATAAAGGAGGAGGCCAGGGGCCGGGGGCCAGTTTCTCGGACCAGCTTCTCGAACTAGTCTCTCAGCCTGGTTTCTTGGGACTCTGGCTCCCCCCGTGTCTTTCTCTCTCTTTCTTCTTCTCTACCTTTCCTTCTCTCTGCTCTTTACTTTAACTTCAGGCTGAATCTCCACCTGGAGTGCGGAGGCTCGCCAGGTCTACTTACTTGCCCGGCTGCTAAGACCCGCACGAAAGGGAGCTTAAGGCGAGGCACCCTTAGATATTAAAGCGGGCGCCGGTGGCCCAACGTAGGTGGTGCAAATTCCTTGTCTGGAATTTTATTGGCCTTCCGCGTAAACCAAGCTATTCAGCCCTCTTTCTCCACTTAATCTTCTTACTACACTATAGTTTCCTAATCTAATCTTACATTAATAAATAAACAAGTCTTTCCACGCCAACGCCGACCACCCTTCGAATTCCCTGGATCCACCGGGGCTGGACCTCGGCATAAGACCTTGTGTGGAGTCTGTGCCGGAACCTGAGGATTCCTCTCCAGTGCTGACATGGATCTTGGGGTACTTCTGAAGTCTCCCCAGGGGAGTCAGTCTTCGTCGCGAGTGGGGGCATGCACGTGCGCTTTCCTCCCGAGCTGTAGCAGCAGTGTCATGCTCCCCTTCGCGTGGATCAAGGGATCTGTGGCTTTCCCACGAGGCTTTCCCTCGAGGCTTTCCCACGAGGCTTTCCCTCAAGGCTTTCCCGCAGGGCTGTCCCACGTGCCACCGTGGTGTGAGTCGATCCTCGGCTTGAAAGTCGAGGCAGTACAGGGAAAACAGGTTTCCCTGAAATGAACTGAGACATCTGGGGGACTCTGGGAATGGTGGCACGACCCTGGAGTTCCTCTCGCCTTTCCTGTGGAGAGCGCCTCTTCTTGAGATGCCACCGGGAACCGCCGGGAATTCTTTCCCGACCACGCAGGGAAAGGATCCCTCCTCTCGATCTGGGAGGCGGAAACGGGGCTTCTCTGGATGAGGGCGGGACTCTCGTGATTCCTTTCGAGTGGAGACGGGTATGTCGGGGAACTTCTTGAGTTGCAGCAAGGGTGTGAAGGACCCTTTGGAAGTTCCAGAGGTTAGGTGTGATTAGCCTCGAGACGCCTCAGCGGAAATGGGCCTCATCTCGCCTGGAGGGGAGAACCTCCTGGATTTTCTCGAGTAGCGGCAGGTGCTCTCGACTTATGACGGGGACCTCAGGGACCCGCTCTGGTGGCCTCAGGAAAGGCCAGTCCCCATGCGAGTTGCTCGGGGCCTCTCGGGATTCCTCTCCCGTCGATGCCGGGCCTAAGCCTGCCGGGAGCCAGTGTGAGGAAGCCCGCCCGTGACAAGTTTATGAGGAAGGAAGCTCACATAAGCAAGGCGTGCTCAGACTTCAGGAACCCCTCTGGAAATTTTTAAGCATGTACCCCAACAAAAATCTGCCGGTTTTTGTGCTCTGCTTTTTCACTCTTCTGACCTTTTCTGGAAAAAGTCAATTCAGGGCGTTAGTCTTCTGCATTTGAAAGAGTGTTTCAATCCAAAAACCCTCTGCTGGCTTTCTAGCCTGCCTGTAGGACTCGTACAGCTGCGCTTGTGATTGTTTGAGGCCTCCTGACCGCAGGAGGCACAGGAAGCTTAAAACATCCTAGGAATGCAGGAGCTTCCGAGGAGTCAAAAGCTTTAGAATAGGACTGATTAAAAGTTTCATTTTTTGGGTCAATGCTTGCTGCCAAATTTTCATATCCTTTATTTTTTAGATATAGTTGGTATATAGAAAAACAAGTAGTAGACCTGGTATTAGCAACA
>NW_017215818.1:0-13625 GCF_001704415.2 Capra hircus
TGGAGACGGGTATGTTGCGAACTTCTTGAGTTGCAGCAAGGGTGTGAAGAACCTTGTAGAAGTTCCAGAGGTTTGGAGTGATTAGCCTCGAGACGCCGCATTGGAAATGGCCTCATCTCGCCTAGAGGGGAGAACCTCCTGGATTTTCTCGAGTTGCGGCAGGTGCTCTCGACTTACGACGGGGACCTCAGGGACCCGCTCTGGTGGCCCTCAGGAAAGGCCAGTCCCCATGCGAGTATGCTCGCGGGCCTCTCGGGATTCCTCTCCCGTCGATGCCGGGCTAAGTCCTTGTGTGGATTGGTGCCGGAACCTGACGGATTCCTCTCCAGTGGCTGACATGGATCTGGGGGTACTTCTGGAGTCTCCCCAGGGGAGTCAGCCCTCGTCTCCAGTGGGGGCATGCACGTGCGCTTTCCTCCCGAGTTAGCAGCAGTGTCAGCTTCCCTTCGCTGTGGATCAAGGTATCTGTGGCTTTTCCACTCCAGAGCTTTTCCCACAGGGCTGCTCCCACGTGCCACCGTGGTGTGAGTCGATCCTTGGCTTGTAAGTGGAAGCAGTGCAGGGAAAACAGGTTTCCCTGAATGGACTGAGACATCTGGGGGATTCGGGAATGGTGCACGACCTGGATTTCCTCTCGCCTTTCCTGTGGAGAGTGCCTCCTCTTGAGATGCGACAGGAAACGCGGGGAATTCTTTCCGACCACGCAGGGAAAGGATCCCTCCTCTCGAGATAGGCAGGCGGAAACGGGCTCCTCTGGATGTGGGCGGACTCTCGTGCTTCCTCTCGAGTGGAGACGGGTATGTCGGGGAACTTCTTGAGTTGCAGCAAGGGTGTGAAGGACCCTTTGGTAGTTCCAGAGGTAAGATGTGATTAGCCTCGAGACGACCTCAGCGGAAATGGGGCACATCTCGCCTGGAGGGAGAACCTCCTGGATTTTCTCGAGTTGCGGCAAGGGCTCTCGACTTACGACGGGGACCTCAGGGACCCGTACTGGTGGCCGCAGGAAAGGCCAGTCCCCATGCGAGTTGCTCGGGGGCCTCTCGGGATTCCTCTCCCGTCGATGCCGGGGCCTAATATCTTGTGTGGAGTTGGTGCCGGACCTGTGAGATTCCTCTCCTGTGCTGACATGGATCTTGGGGTACGTCTGGAGACTACCCCAGGGGAGTCACTCCTCGTCTCGAGTGGGGGCATGCACGTGCCCTTTCCTCCCGAGCTCTAGGAGCAGTGTCACGCTTCCTTCAGGTGGATCAAGGGATCAGGGGCTTTCCTCGAGGCTTTCCCACGAGGCTTTCCCACAAGGCTTTATCACAGGGCTGTCCCACGTGCCACCGTGGTGTGAGTCGATCCTCGGCTTGAAAGTCGAGGCAGTGCAGGGAACACAGATTTCCCTGGAATGGACTGAGACATCTGGGGGACTCTGGGAATGGTGGCACGACCCTGGAGTTCCTCTCGCCTTTCCTGTGGAGAGCGCCTCCTCTTGAGATGCGACGGGAACGCCGGGAATACTTTCCCGACCACGCAGGGACAGGATCCCGCCTCTCGAGCTAGGAGTCGGAATCGGGGCTCCTCTGGATGTGGGCAGAACTCTCGTGCATCCTCTCGAGTGGAGACGGGTATGTCGGGGAACTTGTTGAGTTGCAGCAAGGGTGTGAAGGACCCTTTGGCTGTTCGAGACGTTAGGTGTGATTAGACTCGAGACGCCTCAGCGGAAATGGGCTTCATCTCGCCTGGAGGGAAGAATCTCCTGGATTTTCTCGAGTTGCGGCAGGTGCTCTCGACTTACGACGGGGACCTCAGGGACCCGCTCTGGTGGCCTCAGGAAAGGCCAGTCCCCATGCGAGTTGCTCGGGGGCCTCTCGGGATTCCTCTCCCGTCGATGCCGGGGGCCTAAGACCTTGTGTGGAGTTGTTGCCGGAACCTGACGATTCCTCTCCAGTGCCGACATGGATCTTGGGGTACTTCTGGAGTCTCCCAGTGGAGTCAGTCCTCGTCTCCAGTAGGGGCATGCACGTGCGCTTTCCTCCCGAGCTGTAGCAGCAGTGTAACGATTCCATAGGCGTGGACCAAGGGATCTGTGGCTTTCGCTTGAGGCTTCCCACGAGGCTTTCCCACGAGGCTTTCCCACAGGGCTGTCCCACGTGCACCGTGGTGTGAGTCGATCCTCGGCTTGAAAGTCGAGCAGTACAGGGAAAACAGGTTTGCCTGAATGGACTGAGACATCTGGGGGACTCTGGGAATGGTGGCACGACCCTGGAGTTCCTCTCGCCTTTCCTGAGGAGAGCGCCTCCTCTTGAGATGCGACAGGAATGCCGGAATTCTTCCCGACCACTCAGGGAAAGGATCCCTCCTCTCGAGCTAGTAGGCGGAAACGGAATACTCTGGATGTGGGCGGGACTCTCGTGCTTCCTCTCGAGTGGAGACGGGTATGTCGGGGAACTTCTTGAGTTGCAGGAAGGGTGTGAAAGACCGTTTGGAAGTTCCAGAGGTTTAGGTGTGATTAGCCTCGAGACGCCTCAGCGGAAATGGGCCTCATCTCGCCTGGAGATGAGAACCTCCTGGATTTTCTCGAGTTGCGGCAGGTGCTCTCGACTTACGACGGGGACCTCAGGGACCCGCTCTGGTGGCCTCAGGAAAGGCCAGTCCCCATGCTAGTTACTCGGGGGCCTCTCGGGATTCCTCTCCGTCGATGCCAGGGCCTAAGACCTTGTGTGGAGTCGATGCCGGAACCTGAGGATTCCTCTCCAGTGCTGACATGGATCTTGGGGTACTTGTGGAGTCTCCTCAGTGGAGTCAGATCCTCGTCTCGAGTGGGGCCATGCACGTGCGCTTTCCTCCCGAACTGTAGCAGCAGTGTCACGTTTCCCTTCGCGAGGATCAAGGGATCTGTGTCTTTCCCTCGAGGCTTTCCCACGAGTGTTTCCCACGAGGCTTTCCCACAGGGCTGTCCCACGTGCCACCTGGTGTGAGTCGATCCTCGGCTTGAAAGTCGAGGCAGTTCAGGGAAAACAGGTTTCCCTGAATGGACTCAGACATCTGGGGGACGTCTGGGAATGGTGGCACGACCCTGGAGTTCCTCTCGCCTTTCCTGTGGAGAGCGCCTCCTCTTTGAGATGCGACGGGAACGCCGGGAATTCTTTCCCGACCACGCAGGGAAAGGATCCCTCCTCTCGAGACTAGGAGGCGTAAACGGGGCTCCTCTGGATGTGGGCGGGACTCTCGTGCTTCCTCTCGAGTGGAGACGGGTATGTTGGGGAACTTCTTGAGTTGCAGCAAGGGTGTGAAGAACCTTGTGGAAGTTCCAGAGGTTTGGTGTGATTAGCCTCGAGACGCCGCATTGGAAATGGGCCTCATCTCGCCTAGAGGGGAGAACCTCCTGGATTTTCTCGAGTTGCGGCAGGTGCTCTCGACTTACGACGGGGACCTCAGGGACCCGCTCTGGTGGCCTCAGGAAAGGCCAGTCCCCATGCGAGTATGCTCGCGGGCCTCTCGGGATTCCTCTCCCGTCGATGCCGGGCTTAAGATCCTTGTGTGGAGTTGGTGCCGGAACCTGACGATTCCTCTCCAGTGCCTGACATGGATCTGGGGTACTTCTGGAGTCTCCCCAGGGGAGTCAGTCCTCGTCTCCAGTGGGGGCATGCACGTGCGCTTTCCTCCCGAGCTGTAGCAGCAGTGTAACGCTTCCTTCGGCGTGGATCAAGGGATCTGTGGCTTTCGCTTGAGGCTTTCCCACGAGGCTTTCCCACGAGGCTTTCCCACAGGGCTGTCCCACGTGCCACCCGTGGTGTGAGTCGATCCTAGGCTTGAAAGTCGAGGCAGTACAGGGAAAACAGGTTTCCCTGGAATGGACTGAGACATCTGGGGGACTCTGGGAATGGTGGCACGACCCTGGAGTTCCTCTCGCCTTTCTGTGGAGAGCGCCTCCTCTTGAGATGCGACGGGAATGCCGGGAATTCTTTCCCGACCACTCAGGGAAAGGATCCCTCCTCTCGAGCTAGTAGGCGGAAACGGGAGCTCCTCTGGATGTGGGCGGGACTCTCGTGCTTCCTCTCGAGTGGAGACGGGTATGTCGGGGAACTTCTTGAGTTGCAGGCAAGGGTGTGAAGAGACCGTTTGGAAGTTCCAGAGGTTAGGTGTGATTAGCCTCGAGACGCCTCAGCGGAAATGGGCCTCATCTCGCCTGGAGGATGAGAACCTCCTGGATTTTCTCGAGTTGCGGCAGGTGCTCTCGACTTACGACGGGGACCTCAGGGACCCGCTCTGGTGGCCTCAGGAAAGGCCAGTCCCATGCTGAGTTAGCTCGGGGCCTCTCGGGATTCCTCTCCCGTCGATGCCAGGGCCTAAGACCTTGTGTGGAGTTCGATGCCGGAACCTGAGGATTCCTCTCCATGCTGACATGGATCTTGGGGGTACTTGTGGAGTCTCCTCAGTGGAGTCAGTCCTCGTCTCGAGTGGGGGGCATGCACGTGCGCTTTCCTCCCGAACTGTAGCAGCAGTGTCACGTTTCCCTTCGCGAGGATCAAGGGATCTGTGTCTTTCCCTCGAGGCTTTCCCACGAGTGTTTCCCACGAGGCTTTCCCACAGGGCTGTCCCCACGTGCCACCCTGGTGTGAGTCGATCCTCGGCTTGAAAGTCGAGGCCAGTTGCAGGGAAAACAGGTTTCCCTGAATGGACTCAGACATCTGGGGAGTCTGGGAATGGTGGCACGACCCTGGAGTTCCTCTCGCCTTTCCTGTGGAGAGCGCCTCCTCTTGAGATGCGACGGGAACTGCCGGGAATTCTTGCCGACCAGCGCAGGGAAAGGATCCCTACCTCTCGAGCTAGGAGGCGGAAACGGGGCTCCTCTGGAATGTGGGCGGGACTCTCGTGCTTCCTCTCGAGTGGAGACGGGTAATGTCGGGGAACTTCTTGAGTTGCAGCAAGGGTGTGAAGAGACCCTTGTGGAAGTTCCAGAGGTTAGGTGTGATTAGCCTCGAGACGCCGCAGTCGGAAATGGGCCTCATCTCGCCTGAGAGGGGAGAACCTCCTGGATTTTCTCGAGTTGCGGCAGGTGCTCTCGACTTACGACGGGGACCTCAGGGACCCGCTCTGGTGGCCTCAGGAAAGGCCAGTCCCCATGCGAGTATGCTCGCGGGGCTCTCGGGATTCCTCTCCCGTCGATGCCGGGGCCTTAAGATCCTTGTGTGGAGTTGTGTGCCGGAACCTGAGGATTCCTCTCCAGTGCTGACATGGATCTTGGGGGTACTTCTGGAGTCTCCCCAGGGGAGTCAGTCCTCGTCTCCGAGTGGGGGCATGCACGTGCGCTTTCCTCCCGAGCTGTAGCAGCAGTGTCGCGCTTCCCTTCGCGTGGATCAAGTGGTTCTGTGGCTTTCACTCGAGCTTTTCCCCACAGGGCTCTCCCACGTGCCACCGTGGTGTGAGTCGATCCTTGGCTTGTAAGTGGAAGCAGTGCAGGGAAAACAGGTTTCCCTGGAATGGACTGAGACATCTGGGGGACTCGGGGAATGGTGGCACGACCCTGGATTTCCTCTCGCCTTTCCTGTGGAGAGTGCCTCCTCTTGAGATGCGACAGGAACGCGGGGAATTCTTTCCCCACCACGCAGGGAAAGGATCCCTCCTCTCGAGATAGGCAGGCAGAAACGGGGCTCCTCTGGATGTGGGCGGGACTCTCGTGCTTCCTCTCGAGTGGAGACGGGTATGTCGGGGAACTTCTTGAGTTGCAGCAAGGGTGTGAAGGACCCTTTGGAAGTTCCAGAGGTTAGATGTGATTAGCCTCGAGACGCCTCAGCGGAAATGGGCCTCATCTCGCCTGGAGGGGAGAACCTCCTGGATTTTCTCGAGTTGCGGCAAGGTGCTCTCGACTTACGACGGGGACCTCAGGGACCCGCTCTGGTGGCCTCAGGAAAGGCCAGTCCCCATGCGAGTTGCTCGGGGGCCTCTCGGGATTCCTCTCCCGTCGATGCCGGGGCCTAAGACCTTGTGTGGAGTCGGTGCCGGAACCTGAGGATTCCTCTCCAGTGCTGACATGGATCTTGGGGTACTTCTGGAGTCTCCTCAGGGGAGTCAGTCCTCGTCTCGAGTGGGGGCCATGGCACGTGCGCTTTCCTCCCGAGCTGTAGCAGCAGTGTCACGCTTCCCTTCGCGTGGATCAAGGGATCTGTGGCTTTCCTCGAGGCTTTCCCACTGAGGCTTTCCCACGAGGCTTTCCCACAGGGCTGTCCCACGTGCCACCGTGGTGTGAGTCGATCCTCGGCTTGAAAGTCGAGGCAGTGCAGGGAAAACAGGTTTCCCTGAAATGGACTGAGACATCTGGGGGACTCTGGGAATGGTGGCACGACCCTGGAGTTCCTCTCGCCTTTCCTGTGGAGAGCGCCTCCTCTTGAGATGCGACGGAACGCCGGAATTCTTTCCCGACCACGCAGGGAAAGGATCCCTCCTCTCGAGCTAGGAGGCGGAAACGGGCTCCTCTGGATGTGGGCGGAACTCTCGTGCTTCCTCTCGAGTGGAGACGGGTATGTCGGGGATCTTCTTGAGTTGCAGCAAGGGTGTGAAGGACCCTTTGGAAGTTCCAGAGGTTAGGTGTGATTAGCCTCGAGACGCCTCAGCGGAAATGGGCCTCATCTCGCCTGGAGGGAGAACCTCCTGGATTTTCTCGAGTTGCGGCAGGTGCTCTCGACTTACGACGGGGACCTCAGGGAACCCGCTCTGGTGGCCTCAGGAAAGGCCAGTCCCCATGCGAGTTCTCGGGGGCCTCTCGGGATTCCTCTCCGTCGATGCCGGGCCTAAGATCTTGTGTGGAGTCGATGTCCGGAACCTGAGGATTCCTCTCCAGTGCTGACATGGATCTTGGGGTACTTCTGGAGTCTCCCCAGGAGAGTCAGTCCTCGTCTCGAGGGGGGGCATGCACGTGCGCTTTCCTCCCGAGCTGTAGCAGCAGTGTCGCGCTTCCCTTCGCGTGGATCAAGGGTATCTGTGGCTTTCCCTTCGAGGCTTTCCCACGAGGCTTTCCCACGAGGCTTTCCCACAGGGCTGTCCCACGTGCCACCGTGGTGTGAGTCGATCCTCGGCCTTGAAAGTCGAGGCAGTGCAGGGAATACAGGTTTCCCTGGAATGGACTGAGACATCTGGGGGACTCTGGGAATGGTGGCACGACCCTGGAGTTCCTCTCGCCTTTCCTGTGGAGAGCGCCTCCTCTTGAGATGCGACGGGAACGCCGGGAATTCTTTCCCGAACCACGCAGGGAAAGGATCCCTCCTCTCGAACTAGGAGGCGGAAACAGGGGCTCCTCTGGATGTTGGCGGGAACTCTCGTGCTTCCTCTCGAGTGGAGACGGGTATGTCGGGGAACTTCTTGAGTTGCAGCAAGGGCTGTGAAGGACCCTTTGGAAGTTCCAGATGATAGATGTGATTAGCCTCGAGACGCCGCAGTGGAAATGGGCCTCATCTCGCCTGGAGGGGAAAACCTCCTTGATTTTCTCGAGTTGCGGCAGGTGCTCTCCACTTACTACGGGGACCTCAGGGACCCGCTCTGGTGGCCTCAGGAAAGGCCAGTCCCCAAGCGAGTTCCTCGGGGGCCTCTCGGGATTCCTCTCCCGTCGATGCCGGGGCCTAAGATCTTGTGTGGAGTCGGTGTCCGGAACCTGAGGATTCCTCTCCAGTGCTGACATGGATCTTGGGGTACTTCTGGAGTCTCCCCAGGAGAGTCAGTCCTCGTCTCGAGGGGGGGATGCACGTGCGCTTTCCTCCCGAGCTGTAGCAGCAGTGTCGCGCTTCCCTTCGCGTGGATCAAGGGATCCGAGGCTTTCCCTTGAGGCTTTCCCACGAGGCTTTCCCACGAGGCTTTCCCACAGGGCTGTCCCACATGCCACCGTGGTGTGAGTCGATCCTCGCCTTGAAAGTCGAGGCAGTGCAGGGAATACAGGTTTCCCTGGAATGGACTGAGACATGTGGGGGACTCTGGGAATGGTGGCACGACCCTGGAGTTCCTCTCGCCTATTCCTGTGGAGAGCGCCTCCTCTTGAGATGGACGGGAACGCCGGGAATCTTTCCCCACCACGCAGGGAAACGATTCCTCCTTCTCGAACTAGGAGGCGGAAACAGGGCTCCTCTGGATGTTGGCGGAACTCTCGTGCTTCCTCTCGAGTGGAGACGGGTATGTCGGGGAACTTCTTGAGTTGCAGCAAGGGTGTGAAGGACCCTTTTTAAATTCCAGAGGTTAGGTGTGATTAGCCTCGAGACGCCTCAGCGGAAATGGGCCTCATCTCTCCTGGAGGGGAGAACCTCCTGGATTTTCTCGAGTTGCGGCAGGTGCTCTTGACTTACGACGGGGACTTCAGGGACCCTGCTCTGGCTGGCCTCAGGAAAGGCCAGTCCCCATGCGAGTTGCTCGGGGGCCTCTCGGGATTACTCTCCCGTCGATGCCGGGGCCTAAGACATTGTGTGGAGTCGGTGCCGGAACCTGAGGATTCCTCCCCAGTGCTGACATGGATCTTGAGGGACTTCTGGAGTCTCCCCAGGGGAGTCAGTCCTCATCTCGAGTGGGGGCATGCACGTGCGCTTTCCTCCCGAGCTGTAGCAGCAGTGTCACGTTTCCCTTGGCGTGGATCAAGGGATCTGTGGCTTTCTCTCGAGGCTTTCCCACGAGGCTTTCCCACGAGGCTTTCCCACAAGGATTTCCCACAGGGCTGTCCCACGTGCCGCCGAGGTGTGAGTCGATCTCGGCTTGAACGTCGTGGCAGTGCAGGGAAAACAGGTTTCCCTGGAATGGACTGAGACATCTGGGGGACTCTGGGAATGGAGGCACGACCCTGGAGTTCCTCTTGCCTTTCCTGTGGAGAGCGTCTCCTCTTGAGATGCGACGGGAACGCCGGGAATTCTTTCCCGACCACCCAGGGAAAGGATCCCTCCTCTCGATTAGGAGGCGGAATCGGGGCTCCTCTGGATGTGGGCGGGACTCTCGTGCTTCCTCTCGAGTGGAGACGGGTATGTCGGGGAACTCCTTGATTTGCAGCAAGGGTGTGAAAGACTCTATGGAAGTTCCAGAGGTTAGGTGTGATTAGCCTCGAGACTCGTCAGCGGAAATGGGCCTCATCTCGCCTGGACGGGAGAAACTCCTGGATTTTCTCTGAGTTGCGGCAGGTGCTCTCGACTTACGACGGGGACCTCAGGGACCCGCTCTGGTGGCCTCAGGAAAGGCCAGTCCCCATGCGAGTTACTCGGGGGCCTCTCGGGATTCCTCTCCCGTCGATGCCGGGGCCTAAGACCTTGTGTGGAGTCGATGCCGGAACCTGAGGATTCCTCTCCAGTGCTGACATGGATCTTGGGGTACTTGTGGAGTCTCCTCAGTGGAGTCAGTCCTCGTCTCGAGTGGGGGCATGCACGTGCGCTTTCCTCCCGAACTGTAGCAGCAGTGTCACGGTTCCCTTCGCGAGGATCAAGGGATCTGTGTCTTTCCCTCGAGGCTTCCCACGAGTGTTTCCCACGAGGCTTTCCCACAGGGCTGTCCCACGTGCCACCCTGGTGTGAGTCGATCCTCGGCTTGAAAGTCGAGGCAGTGCAGGGAAAACAGGTTTCCCTCAATGGACTCAGACATCTGGGGGAGTCTGGGAATGGTGGCACGACCCTGGAGTTCCTCTCGCCTTTCCTGTGGAGAGCACCTCCTCTTGAGATGCGACGGGAATGCCGGGAATCTTTCCCGACCACGCAGGGAAAGGATTCCTCCTCTCGAACTAGGAGGCGGAAACAGGGCTCCTCTGGATGTTGGGCGGAACTCTCGTGCTTCCTCTCGAGTGGAGACGGGTATGTCGGGGAACTTCTTGAGTTGCAGCAAGGGTGTGAAGGACCCTTTGGAAGTTCCAGATGGTTAGATGTGATTAGCCTCGAGACGCCTCAGCGGAAATGGCCTCATCTCGCCTGGAGGGGAGAACCTCCTGGATTTTCTCGAGTTGCGGCAGAGTGCTCTCGACTTACGACGGGGACTCAGGGACCCGCTCTGCTGGCCTCAGGAAAGGCCAGTCCCCATGCGAGTTGCTCGGGGGCCTCTCGGGATTCCTCTCCCGTCGATGCCGGGGCCTAAGACCTTGTGTGGAGTCGGTGTCCGGAACCTGAGGATTCCTCTCCAGTGCTGACATGGATCTTGGGGTACTTCTGGAGTCTCCCCAGGGGAGTCAGTCCTCGTCTCGAGTGGGGGCCTGCAACGTGCGCTTTCCTCCGAGCTGTAGCAGCAGTGTCACGCTTCCCTTCGCTTGGATCAAGGGATCTGTGGCTTGCCCTCGAGGCTTTCCCACGAGCCTTTCCACGAGGCTTTCCCACGGGGCTGTCCCACGTGCTACCGTGGTGTGAGTCGATCCTCGGCTTGAAAGTGAAGGCAGTGCAGGGAAAACAGGTTTCCCTGGAAATGGACTGAGACATCTGGGGGACTCTGGGAATGGTGGCACGACCCTGGAGTTCCTCTCGCCTTTCCTGTGGAGAGCGCGCCTCCTCTTGAGATGGACCGGGAACGCGGGAATCTTTCCCCACCACGCAGGGAAAGGATTCCCTACTCTCGAACTAGGCAGGCCGGAAACAGGGCTCCTCTGGATGTTGGCGGAACTCTCGTGCTTCCTCTCGAGTGGAGACGGGTATGTCGGGGAACTTCTTGAGTTGCAGTCAAGGGTTGTGAAGGACCCTTTGGAAGTTCCAGATGATAGATGTGATTAGCCTCGAGCACACCGCAGTGGAAATTGGCCTCATCTCGCCTGAGGGGAGAACCTCCTTGATTTTCTCGAGTTGCGGCAGGTGCTCTCAACTTACTACGGGGAGCTCAGGGACCCGCTCTGTGGCCTCAGGAAAGGCCAGTCCCCAAGCGAGTTGCTCGGGGGCCTCTCGGGATTCCTCTCCGTCGATGCCGGGGCCTAAAGATCTTGTGTGGAGTCGTGTCGGAACATGAGATTCCTCTCCAACATGCTGCACAGCGGAGGAAAGCGCACGTGCATCCCCCCTTCGGGAGACGAGGACTGACTCCCCTGGGGAGATCCAGAAGTACCCGAAGACTCCATGTCAGCATGGCAGAGAATCCTCAGGAAGGTTTGCCGACACCGACTCCACACCCAAGTCTTTGGCCCCGGCGATCGAGCGGAGAGGAATCCGGAACCGAGCAAACTCGCTTGGCGACTGCCTTTCCTGGAGGCCACCAGAGCGTGTCCTCGAGGTCCCCGTCGTAAGTCGGAGGAGCACCTGCCGCAACTCCTGAGAAATTCCAGGAGGTCTCACCTACCAAGGGCCGAATGAGGCCAATTTCCACTACGGCTCTCTGAGGGCCTTATCACGATGTCTATCATTCTGGAACTTCCAAAGGTCCTTCACACCCTTGCTGCCAAAGCTCAAGAAGATCCACCGACATACCCGTCTCCATCGAGGGGGAAGCAGGAGCAGTTCCGCAACATCCAGAGGAGCCCTGTTCAGCCTCACTAGTTCGGAGAAGTAGGAATCCTTTCCCTGCCTGTGGGAAAGATCCCGGCGTTCCCGCTACCATCTCAAGAGAGGGCGCTCTCCACAGGAAAGGCGGAGAGAGGGAACTCCAGGCGTCGCTCACCATTCCGCAGAGCCCCACATGTCTCGCAGTCCATTCCAGTCGGGAAAACCTGTATACCCCTGCACGTGCCTCGGACTTTCAGCCTGAGGATCAACTCAACCCACGTGGCATGTGGGACAGGCCCGTGTAAACCTGGCGTGGAAGCCTCATGGGGAAAACCTCAAGGGCGGGAAAGCCACAGATCCCTGATCCAGCGGCGAAGGGAAGCGCGACACTGCTGGCCTACGTCTTCGCCAGGAGGAAGCTCACGTGCATCCCCCTCGCAGACGCAGGACTGACTCTTCCTGGGGCAGACTCCAGAAGTACCCCAAGATCCATAGTTCAGCACTGGAGAGGAATCTCAGGTTCGGACACCGACTCCACACAATATCTTAGGCCGCCGGCTCGACTGGGAGAGGAATGCCGTGAGCGCCCCCGAACAACTCGCTGGCGCGATTTGGCCTTCCGAGCCAACAGAGCGCGCGTCCCTGAGCATCCCGGCTCATAAGTCGAGAGCACCTCCGCCAACTCGAGAAAATCCAGGAGGTTCTCCCTCCAGGCGACATGAGGCCCATTTCCACTGCGTACGTCCGAGGCTAAACACATCTATCATCTGGAACTTCAAAGGTCCTTCACACCCTTGCTGCAACTCAAGAAGTTCCCTGACATACCCGCTCTCCACTTCCGAGAGAAGACACACGAGAGTTCCGCCAAACATCCAGCAGGAGCCCTGTTTTTACCGCCCTCTAGTTCGAGCAGCTGGAATCCTTTCCCTGCTTGGTGGGCGAAGCATTCCCGGCTGTTCCCGTCCCATCTCAACGAGGGAGGCCCTCTCCACAGGAAAGGCGAGAGGAACTCCAGCGGTCGGCTGCCACCATTCCAGAGTCCCCCAGATGCTCTCAGCTCCATTCAGCGGCAAACCAGTTTTCCCTGCAACTGCCTCCACTTTCAAGCCGAGGATCGGCACTCAACACCACGCGTGGACGTCCGGCGACATGCCCCTGTGGGAAAGCTCCGTGGGAAAGACTCGTCGGGAAAGATCCTCGTGAATAGACCTCGAGGGAAAGCCACAAGATCCCTTGATCACCGAGCGGAAGCGCGACACTGCCTGTACATATCGGGAGGAAAGCGCACGTGCATCCCCCCCTCGAGACCGAGGACTGACTCTCCTGGGGAGACTCCAGCAAGTACCCAAGCATCCATGTCAGCACTGGAGAGGAATCCTCAGGGTCGACACCAACTCCACAACAAGGAATCTTAGGCCGCCGCATCGACGCGAGGAGGAATCCCGAGAGGCCCCCGAGCCAACCTCGCTTGGCGGACTGGCTTTCCTGGAGGCGCCACCAGAGCGCGGCTCCTGAGCCCGTCACCCGCTCTGCTAAGTGAGAGCAACCTGCGCAACTCGAGAAAATCCAGGAGGTTCTCACCTCCAGCGCCGAGATGAGCGCCAATTTCCTCGCGGCGTTCGAGCGCTAATCACATCTATCATCTGGGAACTTCCAAAGGGTCCTTCACACCTTGCCCTTGCAACTCAAGAAGTTCCCCGACATACCCGTCTCATCGAGAGGAAGCACGAGAGCTTCGGCCAACATCCAGAGGAGCCCTGCTTTCGCCTGCCTAGTTCGAGAGGAGGATCCTTTCCCTGCGTTGGTGTGCGGCAAGGATATTCCCGGCATTCCCGTCCATCTCAAGAGGAGGCCTCTCTTCCAACAGCCAAGGCAGACGGAGGAACTCCAGGCTTCGTGCCACCATTCCCGAGTTCCCCCCACATGTTCTCAGTCCATTCCAGGCGAAACCTGTATTCCTGCACCTGCCTCGACCTTTCAAGGCGGAGGCATCGACTCACACCAGTGGCATTGTGGGACAGCCCTGTGCTGGAAAAACTCGCCCCTGGGAAAAGCCTCGTGGGAAAGAGTCAAGGGAAAGCCCACAGATCCCTTTGATCCACGCTGAGGTAGAGAAGCCACGACACTGCTGCTTACAGCCGGGAGGAAAGCACACGGGCAACCCCCCTCGCAG
The DNA here is from genome assembly GCF_001704415.2 of Capra hircus. Taxonomy (NCBI): domain Eukaryota; kingdom Metazoa; phylum Chordata; class Mammalia; order Artiodactyla; family Bovidae; genus Capra; species Capra hircus. Next base: position 13,567 of record NW_017215818.1, read on the forward strand.
ACGAGGACGTGACTCCCCTGGGGAGACTCAGACAGTGACCCCAAGATCCATTTCAGAAT
>NW_017215819.1:0-13625 GCF_001704415.2 Capra hircus
TGCTGGGGTCACCTGCGTCGAGGGCACCTTGCACCTCCAATGGACCCCAGGCAAGGAGTTGCAGGCCACCACCTTGCCTCTGAAATCCCAAAATGGGAGCAAAGCTCGCTCTGTCAGAGGGAAAGAAAACAGCAACAGGATGGATTTTTCAAGCAGTTGCTAGGCTGTACTGCGTTAGGGCTCCAAGGAAGGAAAATGCAAATTTTAGCCCCTACGACTGGTATCCAGGTGGGCTCCCAGGATGATTTTCCCCGCAGGATCCAAGAACGTTCCAGACAGACCTGGGCTCACTAGCTCTCCCTCCTGCAGAGGAAACATGATAGAACAGCTGTTTGGAGGTTGCTTTGACTTCCCCTGGGAGGGTAGGATCCCTCCCTGGGTGCAGGGCCTCAGGGGCCATTGCCGCTGAGAAATGCCCTCGAAGCCAGACCTTTCCAGCCTTGTATGACTCAGCACGGAGGAGACTGGAAAAGGTCTCTTCCTTGGAGGAAGGAAAGGCAGCCCCAGAGAGTGTGTTTCACACCTGTATCTTGCAGCAAGTGTTTGCGTCTCAGACGTCAGACCTCCAGGCCTGCTCCAACGCCTCAGTTCCAGAGTCAGGCCGTGTGTCTCCCTGCATTTTCTGAGCCTTGGGAACACATTCCTAGGTCAGAACAGTCCTGCCCATGGGAAGGAGGCTGCGGGAGTGTGTCTGAGGGGGTCGGGTGCCATGCTGGGGTCCAATAGACCTGGTACCCAATAGACCCCAGGACAACAGCGGTGGGGCTCCCCTGGCTTCCGAAATGCCAAAGCGAGAAGCAAAGCTAGCTCTATCAGAAGGAAGGAAAGAGCAATCGGATGGATGTTCAGGCTGTTGCTGGGCCGCACCACTTCAGGGTCCCCCCGAGAGGAACAGGCGCCCTGTGGCCCCTAGGTCCGATATGCAGGTTAACACACAGGGTGTGTCCCTGTAGGAGCCAAGAATTTTCCTGACAGACCTAGGCTCACTAGAGCTCTCCTACAGGGCAAAAGGGTAGAACAGACTGTGGATGTGACTCTGCCTTTCCCAGCGAGCATGGGGCCCTCCCTACGGCCCCGGGCTCCAGGGAAAATTGTCCCTGAAAAATGACCTCCAAGAAGCGCTTTTCCAGCAGGCTGGGATGCAGAGTTCACAGGATGCGGGGAAAGTGATCGTGCTTCAGGGAAGAAGAGGCAGCCACCAAGTGTGTGTTTGCAAGCCTGTATTTGGAAGAAACTGGTGAGCTTCTTCAAGGGGAGACCTCCAGGTCTGCTCAGAGGACCGAAATTCCAGAGGCAGCACCATGCATCTCCCTGTCCTTTCTGAGCCTTGGAAAGACATTCCTAGCTTATAGCGGTATTGCTCATGGAAGAAGCAGGATGCAGGAATGTGTCAGACATGACTGGGTGCCTTCCTGGGTTCAGCTCGTGAGGGGCCTTTCCACTCAAAAGTAGGTCCCATGCCTCCTTGGGGAGGAAGTGGGGCCCGCTTGCCTCCAAATTGTCAAAGGCTGGAACAAAGCTAGTTCTATCAGAGGTAAGAAAAGAGCAATTGGATGGATGTGGAAGCTGTTGCTGGGCCGCACTGCTTCAGGCCCCCCCACCCCTCCGCCCCCGAGAGAAACAGGCGCCCTGTGGCCCCTAGGTCCTGGATGCAGTTTCACACATAGAATGTGTCCCCATAGGAGCCAAGAATTTTCCTGACAGACCTAGGCTCACTAGAGCTCTCCCTACAGAGCAAAGGGGATGGGACAGATGTGTGGCTGTGGCTCTGCCTTTCCCTGGGAGTGTGCAGCCGCTCCCTAGGGCCCCGGGCTCCAGGGGAAATTGCCCCTGAATAATGACCTCCAAGAAGCGCTTTTCCAACTGGCTGAGACGTGGAGTTCTCAGGATGCAGGGAAAGCGAGTGTCCTTCGGGGAAGCAAAGGCAGTCACCTGTTATCATGACTTACTAGAATAGTAGGTACCTTCTCCGGTTGGGCAGAGGCCTTCCCTACCTGATCTGAAAAAGAAAATGAAGTAGCTCGCTGATTTGAGAAATAATTCCCAGACTTGGGGTTTCCAACCAGTATAGAATCCGACAATGGCCCTGTCTTTGTAGCCGCGTTAATTAACAGGTATGTGAAGCTCTAAATATCAGTGGAAATTACATACAGCATATAGGCCCCAGTGTTCTGGAATGGTGGAAAGAAACAACCAAACTCTTGAAGAGACACTTTCTAAATGGATCATAGAAACTGACTGTACATGGATGGGCTTGCTTCCGGCAGACTTACTCATATTATGGGTTACCGCACGTTCCCATAGTTGTTGTCCTTATGAAATTTTCTATGGGAGACCCCCTCCCACAGTGAGGCAGGTGTTAGCAGATTTGCCACAAGTAAGGGGGTGGGATTTCACAGCAGATGGAACAATTAGGTAAGGTAATAAATCAGGTAACTAAGTTTGTATAAAAAAGAATCTCATTCCCCCTTGAGGAACAGATTCATGAATTTGTGCTCAGTGATCAGGTGTGGCTCAATGACTGGAAACACAATTCCTTGGCCTGACATCGGAAAGGTCCTTATACTGTTGTCTTAGCCACAATTCTGAAAGAGATGGGAATACCAGACCACCTAACCTGCCTCTTGAGAAATCTGGATGAAGGTCAGGAGGCAACAGTTAGGGCAGGACATGGAACAACAGACTGGTTCCAAAAAGGAAAAGGAGTATGTCAAGGCTGTATATCGTCACCCTGTTTATTTAACTTATATGCAGAGTACATCATGAAAAATGCTGGGATGGAAGATACATGAGCTGGAATCAAGATTGCCGGTAGAAATATCAATAAACTTAGATATGCAGATGACACCACCATTATGGCAGAATGTGAAGAGGAACGGGTATGTCGGGGAACTTCTTGAGTTGCAGCAAGGGTGTGAAGGACCCTTTGGAAGTTCCAGAGGTTAGGTGTGGTTAGTCTCGAGATGCCTCAGCGGAAATGGGCCTCATGTCGCCTGGAATGGAGAGGCTCCTGGATATTCCCTAGTTTCAGCAGGTGCTCTCGAGTTACGACGGGGACTTCAGGGACCCGCTCTGGCGGCCACAGGAAAGGCCAGTCATCATGCGTGTTCCTAGGGGGGCCTCTCGTGATTCCTCTCCCAGTCGATGCCGGGGCCTAAGACCTTGTGTGGAGTCGGGGCCGGAACCTGAGGATTCCTCTCCAGTACTGACATGGATTTTGGGGTACTTCTGGAGTCTCCACAAGGGAGTGAGGCCTCGTCTCGAGTGGGGGCATGAGCGTGCCCTTTCTTCCCATGCTGTAGCAGCAGTGTCACGCTTCCCCTTGCGTGGACCAAGGGATCTGTGGCTTTCCCTCGAGTCTTTCCCACGAGGCTTTCCCACAGCGCTGTCCCACGTGCCACGGTGGTGTGAGTCGATCCTCGGCGTGAAAGCCGAGGCAGTGAAGGGAAAACAAGTTCCTGTGGAATGGACTGAGACGTCTCGGGGAGTCTCAGAATGGTGGCACGACCCTGCAGTTCCTCTCCCCTTTCCTTTGGAGAGCGCCTCCCGTTGAGATGCGATGGGAATGCCGGGAATTCTTTCCGGACCAAGCAGGGAAAGGATCCCTCATCTCGAGCTACGAGGCAGAAACGGAGCTCCTCTGGATGTGGCCGGGACCCTCGTGCTTCCTCTTGAATGGAGACGGGTATGTCGGGGAACTTCTTGAGTTGCAGCATGACTGTGAAAGACTCTTTGGAAGTTCCAGAAGTCACGTGTGATTAGCCTCGAGACACCTCAGTGGCAACGGGCCTCATCTCGCCTGGAGGGGAGAACCTCCTGGATTTTACCGAGTTGCGGCAGGTGCTCTCGACTTACGATGGGGACCTCATGGACCCGCTCTGGTGACCTCAGTAAAGGCCAGTCCCCATGCGAGTTGCTACAGGGCGTGTCGCTATTCCTCTCCCGTTGATGCCAGGGCCTAAGACCTTGTGTGGAGTCGGGGCCAGAACCTGAAGATTCCTCTCCAGGGCTGACATGCATCTTGAGGTACTTCTGGAGTCTCCCCAGGGGAGTCAGTCCTCGTCTCGAGTCGGGGCATGCACGTACGCTTTCCTCCCTTGCTGTAGCAGCAGTGTCATGCTTCCCATCGCGTGGATCAAGGGATCTGTGGCTTTCCCTCGAGGCTTTCAGATGAGGCTTTCCCACAGGGCTCTCCCACGTACCACCGCGATCCTCGCCTCTGCCACCGCGATCCTCGCCGTGCAAGTCGAAGCAGTGCAGGGAAAACAGGATCCTCTGGAATGGACTGAGACATCTGGGGGACTCTTGGAATGGTGGCACGACCCATGAGTTCCTCTCGCCTTTCCTGTGCAGCGCGCCTCCTCTTGAGATGCGTCGGAAACGTCGGAAATTCTTTCCCGAGGAAGCACAGAAGGATCCCTCATCTCGAGCTTGGAGGAGGAAACGGAGCTCCTCTGGAGGTGGCCGGACCCTCGTGCTTCCTCTGGAGTGGAGACGGGTATGTCGGGGAACTTCTTGAGTTGTAGCAAGGGTGTGTAGGACCCTTTGGAAGTTCCAGAGTTTAGGCGTGATTACTCTCGAGACGCCGCAGAGAAAATGGGCCTCATCTCGACTGAAGCAGAGAACCTCCTGGATTTTCTCGAGTTGCGGCAGGTGCTCTCAACATACGACCGAGACCTCAGGGACAGTGTAGCAGGTGTGTCACGCTTCCCGTCGCGGGGATCAAGGGATCTGTGGCTTTCCCTCGAGGCTTTCCCACAGGGCTATCCCACGTGCCAGCGTGGTATGAGTCGATCCTCGGCTTGAAAGTCGAGGCAGTGCAGGGAAAACAGGTTCCTCTGAAATGGACTGACACATCTGGGGGACTCTTGGAATGGTGGCACGACCCTGGAGTTCCTCTCGCCTTTCCTATTCAGAGCCCTTACTCTTGAGATGCCACGGGAACGCCGAAAAATCTTTCCTGACTAAGCAGGATAGGATCCCTCATCTCAAGCTGCCAGGCGGAAACGGGGTTCCTCTGGATGTGGGCGGGACCCTAGTGCTTCCTCTCTAGTGGAGACGGGTATGTCGGGGAACTTCTTGAGTTGCAGCAAGGACCCTTTTGAATTTCCAGAGTTTAGGTGTGATGAGCCTCCAGACGCCTCAGGGGAAATGGGCCTCATCTCGCCTGGAGGGGAGAACCTCCTGGATTTTTTAGAGTTGGGCAGGGTCTCTCGAGTTAAGACGGGGACCTCAGGGACCCGCTCTGGTGGCCTCAGGAAAGGCCAGTGCCCATGGGAGTTGCAAGGGGGCCTTTCGGGATTCCTCTCCCGTCGATGTTGGGGCCTAAGACCTTGTGTGGAGTCGGGGCCGGAACCTGAGGATTCCTCCCCAGTGCTGACATGGGTCTTGGCGTATTTCTGGAGTCTCCCCTGGGGAGTCAGTGCTCATCCCGTGTGGGTGCATGCACGTGAGCTTTCCTCACGAACTGTAGCAGCAGTGTCACACTTCCCGTCGCGTGGATCAAGGGATCTGTGGCTTTCCCTCGAGGCTTTCCCACGAGGATTTTTCTCAGGGCTGTCCCACGTGCCACCGTGGTGTGAGTTGATCCTCGGCTTGAAAGTCGAGGCAGTGCAGGGAAAACAGGTTTCCCTGGAATTGACAGAGACATCTGGGGGACTCTGGGAATGGTGGAACGACCCTGGAGTTTCTCTCGACTTTCCTGTGGAGAGGGCCTCCTCTTGAGATGCGACTGGAACGCCGGGAATGCTTTCCAGACCACGCAGGGAAAGGATCCTCCTCTCGAGCTATGAGGTGGAAACGGTGCTCCTCTGAAAGTGGGCGGGAAGATGTTGATACTCTCGAGTGGAGACGGGTATGTCGGAGAACTTCTTGAGTTGCAGCAAGGGTGTGAAGGACCCTTTGGAAGTTCCAGAGGTTAGGTGTGATTAGCCAGGAGACGCCTCAGCGCAAATGGGCCTCATCTCGCCTTTAAGGACGCCAAGATCCATGTCAGCACTGGAGAGGAATCCTCAGGTTCCGGCACCGACTCCACACAAGGTCTTAGGCCCCGGCATCGACGGGAGAGGAATCCCGAGAGGCCCCCGAGCAACTCGCATGGGGAATGGCCTTTCCTGAGGCCACCAGAGCGGGTCCCTCAGGTCCCCGTCTTAAGTCGAGATCACTTGTCCCAACTCGAAAAAATCCAGGAGGTTCTCCCCTCCAGGCGAGATGAGGCCCATTTCCGCTGAGGCGACTCAAGGCTAATTACACCTAAACCTCTGGAACTTCCAAAGGGTTCTTCACACCCTTGCTGCAACTCAAGAAGTTCCCCGACGTACCCGTCTCCACTCGAGAGGAAGCACGAGAGTCCCGCCCACATCCAGAGGAGCCCCGTTTCCGCCTCACAGCTAGAGAGGAGGTATCCTTTCCCTGCGTGGTCGGGAAAGAATTCCCGGTCTTCCCGTCACAACTCAAGAGGAGGCGCTCTCAACAGGAAAGGTGAGAGGAACTCCAGGGTCGTGCCACCATTCCCAGAGTACCCCAGATATCTCAGTCCATTATAGGGAAACCTGTTTTCCCTGCACTGCCTCGACTTTCAAGCCGAGGATCGACTCACAGCACAGTGGCACGTGGGACAGCCCTGTGAGAAAGCCTCGTGAGAAAGCCTCATGGGAAACCCTCGAGGGACAGCCACTGATCCCTTGATCCACTCGACGGGAAGAATGACACTGCTGCTACAGCTCGGGAGGAAAGTGCTCTTCAATGCCCCCACTCGAATGAGGACTGACTCCCCTGGGGAGACTCCCGAAGTACCCCAAGATCCATGTCAGCACTGGAGAGGAATCCTCAGGTTCCAGGACCGACCCACACAAGGTCTTAGGCCCCGGCATCGACGGGAGAGGAATCCCGAGAGGCCGCCGAGCAACTCGCATGGGGACTGGCCTTTCCTGCGGCCACCAGAGCGGGTCCCTGAGGTCCCCGTCGGAAGTCGAGAGCACCTGCCGCAACTCGAGAAAATCCAGGAGGTTCTCCCCTCCAGGCGAGATGAGGCCCAATTGTGCTGAGGCGTCTCGAGGCTAATCACACCTAACCTCTGGAACTTCCAAAGAGTCCTTCACACCCTTGCTGCAACTCAAGAAGTTCCCCTGACATACCCGTCTCCACTTGAGAGGAAACACGAGAGTCCCGCCCACATCCAGAGGAGCCCCGTTTCCGCCTCCTAGCTCGAGAGGAGGGATCCTTTCCCTGCGTGGTCGGGAAAGAATTCCCGGCATTCCCAGTCGCATCCCAAGAGGAGCGCTCTCCACAGGAAAGGCGAGAGGAACTCCAGGGTCGTGCCACCATTCCCAGAGTCCCCCAGATATCTCAGTCCATTCCAGGGAAACCTGTTTCCCCTGCACTGATTCGACTTTCAAGCTGAGGATCGACTCACACCACGGTGGCACGTGGGACAGCCCTCTGGGAAAGCCTCGTGGGAAAGCCTCGAGGGGAAGGCACAGATCCCTTGATCCGACGCGAAGGGAAGCGCGACACTGCAGCTACAACTCGGGGGGAAAGCGCAGGTGCATGCCCCCACACGAGACGAGGCCTGACTCCCCTGAGGAGACTCCAGAAGTACCCCAAGATCCATGTCAGCACTGGAGAGGAATCCTCAGGTTCCGGAACCGACTCCACACAATGGTCTTAGGCCCCGGCATCGACAGGGAGAGGAATCCCGAGAAGCCCCCGAGCAACTCCCATGGGGACTGGCATTTCCTGAGGCCAACCAGAGCGGGTCCCTGAGGTCCCCGTCGTAAGTCGAGAGCACCTGCCGCAACTCGAGAAAATCCAGGAGGTTCTCCCCTCCAGGCGAGATGAGGCCCATTTCCTGCTGAGGCGTCTCGAGGCTAATCACATCTAACATCTGGAACTCCCAAAGGGTCCTTCACACTTTTGCTGCAACTTAAGAAGTTCCCCGACATACCCGGCTGCACTCGAGAGGAAGCACGAGAGTCCTGCCCACATCCAGAGGAGCCCGCGTCCATCTCATAGCTCGAGAGGAGGGATACTTTCCCTGCGTGTTCGGGAAAGAATTCCCGGCGTTCCCGTCGCATCTCAAGAGGAGGCCCTCTCCACAGGAAAGGCGAGAGGAACTCCAGGGTCGTGCCACCATTCTCACAGTCCCCCAGATGTCTCAGTCTATTCCAGGGAAACCTGTTTTCCCTGCACTGCCTCAACTTTCAAGCCGAGGATCGACTCACACCACGGTGGCATGTGGGACAGCCCTGTGGGAAAGCCTCATGGGAAAGCCTCGTGGGAAAGCCTCGAGGGAAAGCCACAGATCCCTTGATCCACGCGAAGGGAAGCGTGACACTGCTGCTACAGCTCGGGAGGAAAGGGCACGTGCATGACCCCACTCGAGACGAGGACTGACTCCCCTGGGAAGACTCCAGAAGTACCCCAAGATCCATGTCAGCACTGGAGAGGAAACCTCAGGTTCCGGCACCGACTCCACACAAGGTCATATCCTCTGGCATCGACGGTAGAGGAATCCCGAGAGGCCCCCGTGCAACTCCCATGGTGACTGGCCTTTCCTGAGGCCACCAGAGCGGGTCCCTGACGTCCCCGTCGTAAGTCGAGAGCACCTGACGTACCTCGAGAAAATCCAGGAGGTTCTCCCCTCCAGGCGAGATGAGGCCCATTTCGCTGAATGCGTCACGAGGCTAATCACACCAAACCTCTGGAACTCACAAAGGGTCCTTCACACTTTTGCTGCAACTTAAGAAGTACCCCGACATACCCGGTCTGCACTCGAGAGGAAGCACGAGAGTCCTGCCCACATCCAGAGGAGCCCCGTTTCCCATCTCATAGCTCGAGAGGAGGGATACTTTCCCTGCGTGTTCGGGAAAGAATTCCCGGCGTTTCCCGTCGCATCTCAAGAGGAGGCGCTCTCCACAGGAAAGGCGAGAGGAACTCCAGGGTCGTGCCACCATTCCCACAGTCCCCCAGATGTCTCAGTCCTATTCCAGGGAAACCTGTTTTCCCTGCACTGCCTCGACTTTCAAGCCGAGGATCGACTCACACCACGTGTGGCACGTGGGACAGCCCTGTGGGAAAGCCTCGTGGAAAGCCTCATGGGAAAGCCTGGAGCGAAAGTCACAGATCCCTTGAACCACGCGAAGAGAAGCGTGACACTGCTGCTACAGCTCGGGAGGAAAGCGCCGAGCATGCCCCCACTCGAGACGAGGACTGACTTCCCTGGGGAGACTCCAGAACGTACCCCAAGATCCATGTCGGCACGGGAGAGGAATCCTCAGGTTCGGGCACTGACTCCACACAAGGTCTTAGGACCCAGCATCGACGGGAGTGGAATCCCTGAGAGGCCCCCGAGCAACTCCCATGGGGACTGGCCTTTCCTGAGGCCACCAGAGCGGGTCCCTGAGGATCCCCGTCGTAAGTCGAGAGCACCTGCCGCAACTCGAGAAAATCCAGGAGGTTCTCCCCTCCAGGCGATATGAGGCCCATTTCCACTGAGGCGTCTCGAGGCTAATCACATCTAACATCTGGAACTTCCAAAGGGTCCTTCACACCCTTGCTGCAACTCAAGAATGTTCCCCGACATACCCGTCTCCATCGAGAGGAAGCACGAGAGTCCCGCCAACATCCAGAGGAGACCCCGTTTCCGCCTCCTAGCTCGAGAGGCGGATCCTTTCCCTGCGTGGTTCGGGAAAGAATTCCCGGCGTTCCCGTCGCATCTCAAGATGGAGGCGCTCTCCACAGGAAAGGCGAGAGGAACTCCAGGGTCGTGCCACCATTCCCAGAGTCCCCAGATGTCTCAGTCCATTCCAGGGAAACCTGTTTTCCCTGCACTGCCTCGACTTTCAAGCCGAGGATCGACTCACACCACGGTGGCACGTGGGACAGCCCTGTGGGAAAGCCTCGTGGAAGCCTCGAGGGAAAGCCACAGATCCCTTGATCACGCGAAGGGAAGCGTGACACTGCTGCTACAGCTCGGGAGGAAAGCGCACGTGCATGCCCCCACTCGAGACGAAGGACTGACTCCCCTGGGGAGACTCCAGAAGTACCCCAAGATCCATGTCAGCACTGGAGAGGAATCCTCAGGTTCCGGCACCGACTCCACACAAGGTCTTAGGCCCCTGGCATCGACGGGAGAGGAATCCCGAGAGGCCCCGAGCAACTCGCATGGGGACTGGCCTTTCCTGAGGCCACCAGAGCGGGTCCCTGAGGTCCCCGTCGTAAGTCGAGAGCACCTGCCTGCAACTCGAGAAAATCCAGGAGATTCTCCCCTCCAGGCGAGATGAGGCCCATTTCCGCTGAGGCGTCTCGAGGCTAATCACACCTAACCTCTGAACTTCCAAAGGGTCCTTCACACCCTTGCTGCAACTCAAGAAGTTCCCCGACATACCCGTCTCCACTCGAGAGGAAGCACGAGAGTCCCCCCACATCCAGAGGAGCCCCGTTTCCGCCTCCTAGCTCGAGAGGAGGGATCCTTTCCCTGCGTGGTCGGGAAAGAATTCCCGGCGTTTCCGTCGCATCTCAAGAGGAGGCGCTCTCCACAGGAAAGGCGAGAGGAACTCCAGGGTCGTGCCACCATTCCCAGAGTCCCCAGATGTCTCAGTCCATTCCAGGGAAACCTGTTTTCCCTGCACTGCCTCGACTTTCAAGCCGAGGATCGACTCACACCACGGTGGCACGTGGGACAGCCCTGTGGGAAAGCCTCGTGGGAAAGCCTTACGTGGAAAGCCTCGAGCGGAAAGCCACAGATCCCTTGATCCACGCGAAGGAAGCGTGACACTGCTGCTACAGACTCGGGAGGAAAGCGCAGTTGCATGCCCCCACTCGAGACGAGGACTGACTCCCCTGGGGAGACTCCAGAAGTACCCCAAGATCCATGTCAGCACTGGAGAGGAATCCTCAGGTTCCGCACCGACTCCACACAAGGTCTTAGGCCCCGGCATCGACGGGAGAGGAATCCTGAGAGGCCCCTGAGCTAACTCGCATGGGGACTGGCCTTTCCTGAGGCCACCAGAGCGGGTCCCTGATGTCCCCGTCGTAAGTCGAGAGCACCTGCCACCAACTCGAGAAAATCCAGGAGGTTCTCCCCTCCAGGCGAGATGAGGCCCATTTCCGCTGAGGCGTCTCGAGGCTAATCACATCTAACCTCTGGAACTTCCAAAGGGTCCTTCACACCCTTGCTGCAACTCAAGAAGTTCCCCGACATACCCGTCTCACACTCAGAGGAAGCACGAGAGTCCCGCCCACATCCGAGAGGCCCCGTTTCCGCCTCCTAGCTCGAGAGGAGGGTATCCTTTCCCTGCGTGGTCGGGAAAGAATTCCCGGCGTTCCCGTCGCATCTCAAGAGGAGGCACTCTCCACAGGAAAGGGCGAGAGGAAATCCAGGGTCGTGCCACCATTCCCAGAGTCCCCAGATGTCTCAGTCCATTCCAGGGAAACCTGTTTTCCCTGCACTGCCTCAGACTTTCAAGCCTGAGGATCGACTCACACCACGGTGGCACGTGGGACAGCCCTGTGGGTAAGCCTCGTGGGAAAGCCTCGTGGGAAAGCCTCGGAGGGAAAGCCACAGATCCCTTGATCCACGCGAAGGGAAGCGTGACACTGCTGCTACAGCTCGGGAGGAAAGGGCACGTGCATGACCCCATTCGAGACGAGGGACTGACTCCCCTGGGAAGACTCCAGAAGTACCCCAAGATCCATGTCAGCCACTGGAGAGGAATCCTCAGGTTCCCGGCACCGGACTCCACACAAGGTCTTATGCTCTGGCATCGATGGTAGAGGAATCCCGAGAGGCCCCCGTGCAACTCCCATGATGGACTGGCCTTTCCTGAGGCCACCAGAGCGGGTCCCTGACGTCCCCGTCGTTAAGTCGAGAGCACCTGCCGTACCTCGAGAAAATCCAGGAGGTTCTCCCTCCAGGCGAGATGAGGCCCATTTCCGCTGATGCGTCTCGAGGCTAATCACACCTAAACTCTGGAACTCCAAAGGTACTTCACACTTTGCTGCAACTCAAGAAGTTCCCCGACATACCCGTCTCAACTCGAGAGGAAGCACGAGAGTCCCGCCCACATCCAGAGGAGCCCCGTTTCCACTCTAGCTCGAGAGGAGGGATACTTTCCCTGCCGGTCGGGAAAGAATTCCCGGCGTCCCGTCGCATCTCAAGAGGAGCGCTCTCACAGGAAAGGCGAGAGGAACTCCAGGGTCGTTCCACCATTCCCAGAGTTCCCAGATGTCTCAGTCATTCCAGGAAACCTGTTTCCCTGCACTGCCTCGACTTCAAGCCGAGGATCGACTCACCCACGTGGCACGTGGGACAGCCCGGGGAAGCCTCGTGGAAAGCCTCGTGGGAAAGCCTCGAGGGAAAGCACAGATCCTTGATCCACCCGAAGGGAACGTGACACTGCTGCTACAGCTCGGAGGAAAGTGCACGTTGCACCCCCACTCGAGACGAGGACTGACTCCCTGGGAGACTCAGAAGTACCCAAGATCCATGTCAGCACTGGAGAGGAATCCTCAGGTTCGGGCACCTGACTCCACACAAGGTCTTAGGACCCGCATCGACGGGAGTGGAATCCCGAGAGGCCCGCGAGCAACTCGCATAGGGTCTGGCCTTTCCTGAGGCCACCAAAGCAGGACCTGAGGTCCCCGTCGTTAGTCGAGAGCACCTGCCGCAACTCTAGAAAATCCAGGAGGTTCTCCCCTCCAGGCGAGATGAGGCCCATTCGTGCTGAGGCGTCTCGAGGCTAATCAGACCTAACCTCTGGAACATCCAAAGGGTCCGTCACACCCTCGCTGCAACTCAAGAAGTTCCCTGACATAACCGTCTCCACTTGAGAGGAAGCACGAGAGTCCCGCCAACATTCAGAGGAGCTCCGTTTGCGCCTCCTAGCTCGAGAGGAGGGATCCTTTCCCTCGTTGTCGGGAAGATTCCCTGCGTTCCCGTCGCATCTCAAGAGGAGGCACTCTCCACAGGAAAGGCGAGAGGAACTTCAGGTCGTTGCCACATTCCCAGAGACCCCAGATGTCTCAGGCCATTCCAGGGAAACTGGTTTCCCTGCACTGCCTCGACTTTCAAGCCGGATCAACTCACACCAAGGTGGCACGTGGGACATCCCTGTGGGAAAGCCTCGATGGAAAGCCCCTGATCCCTTGATCCACGCGAAGGGAAGCGTGACACTGCTGCTTCAGCTCGGGAGGAAAGAGCACGTGCATGCCCCACTCGAGACAAGGTCTGACTCAACTGAGGAGACTCCAGAAATACCCAAGATCCATGTCAGCAGTGGAGAGGAATGCTCAGGTTCCGGCACCGACTCCACAACAAGATCTTAGGCCCCGGCATCGACGGGAGCGGGAATACCGAGAGGCCCCCGAACAACTCGCATGGGGACTGGCCTTTCCTGAGGCCAACAGAGCGGGTCCCTGAGGTCCCCGGCGTAAGTCGAGAGCACCTGCGCAACTCGAGAAAATCCAGGAGATTCCCCCTCCTGGCGATATGAGGCCCATTTTGTGCTAAGGCGTCTCGAGGCTAATCACACCTAACCCTCTGGAACTTCCAAAAGGGTCCTTCACACCCCTTGCTGCAACCAAGAAGTTCCCTGACATACCCGTCTCCCCTCGAGTGGAAGCAC
>NW_017215820.1:0-13624 GCF_001704415.2 Capra hircus
ATGGGGAAAAAGGGAGTTGCCTTACCCTTTGCCAGAGATGCCTCAGCCCAGTCCTATGAAAGCTCTGGAGCTAGGGTGGCTCCTTCAGAATTACTCCATACTGAGGCAAGGGGCTGGTGTTTGGAGCCCTGCACTGGTGGCAGACCAATGGAGAGGATGGACTGGTGCCAGACAGTTCCCTGAAACTGAGAGCAATCCCCAGTGAAGGGTACACAACTGTTGTGAGTGGTGTTGCTGATAGTCCCATCGTCCACAGAATGATGCTTTGGCTCTGAAGAGTTAATCTGGGCAGAGTACCATAACACCCTCAGCACCTCTCTCTACAGATTCTATTTTTTAAAAAACAATTACTTGTTCATTTCAATCATGCTTCCCAGGATGTGTGGCAATTCCACAAGTTCAACTGTCTCTTTGTATGTTAATCTAGTTAAGGAGCAAACATTTTCTGTTGTTCCTTGCAGCTCTGTTTGGAATTTAGGATGAATCCCCACACCAGTCAGATTTTTGTTAATGCAAGACTGAAACAGATTGTAACAGGAATGTTTAATGCCTAACAAGCCTCAGAGTCCATGTGACATTTATTTGTAACATTTGTTAGTAGTATATTTAGCACCTCAGTTTTGCAAATAGGGAAGTTATTTTATATGCATGGGGGTGGAGATAACATGATGTTTAAGAATATCAGAACTGCGGATTTTTCTTTTTTTACACAGAAATAGACAAAGCAGGAAAAAATTTGCTCTGAAGCTGCTAAAGCTTAAGCTTCAACTCTACTCACTTACCCAAGCCTTTTTCATGTGGTCATATAATTTTATAATATTTACAAAGGAATATATTTATATATTATTTCCTTTTTCATTCCAAACAAACCCTCCTTTTTATAATGTACATTGGATTCATAACTTAGTGTTATTTTTCTTAAAGAGTTCCCTCACTGCACGCTTATATAAAAATAAAAATGAAATCTTCCCTGGACAAGAATAGGTAGAAAGTTGCTCCCAGCATAATTATAAATATTTGAGCTCCACTGAGAGACAGGCAAGTTGATGCTTCTTGGCCTGAGATAGCCAAAGCTGTTTTTGAATATTGAAATGTTTCCAGGTTCTGACTTATTATGCTCATATAATGGCTTGTCCTTTGAATCAAATTGTGTTATTAGCCACTTACTTGTGAACAGTATAAATACCTACATCATTACAGTTTGAGTCTCTGAATAACTTATAAGTTAGGGTATTACAGATGAGCTTCCCCGGTGGCTCAGCTGGTAAAGTGTCTGTCTGCAATGAGGGAGACCCAGGTTCGATCTCCAGGAAGATCCCCTGGAGAAGAAAATGGCAACCCACTCCAGTACTCTTGCCTGGAAAATTCCTTGGGTGGAGGAGCCTGGTGGGCTACAGTCTGTGGGGTTTGCAAAGAGTAGGACATAACTGAGCGACTTCACTTTCACTTTCAACCAAGAATTAGAAAACGTAACTTGCCAGATGTCACAGGGTTAGGAAATGGCAAGCTGTAACTCAACATCAGGCTCTGATACATCACCCAGAGAGCTTGCTACTCTGCCACAGTAGCCTCTCTAATGGAAGAGTTACCTAGATCTCCATGACAATGTTTTTCTTTTAAAATATAAAGAAAAAATTTCCCAAACATATTCAAAAACTTACATATTTCTATCTCAAGGCTTTCTACTGGAATCAAATTAGGTAGAGTCTACCTGATCAGGAAAGTTTCAGATGACGCTGGAAGAAGTGAATGTGGAGAGGATAAGGAAGTTGAGTCTATAGAATTTAGTAATGGCCTTGATATGTGGAGGTGAAGGAAAAGTCAAAGATTATACAGGTTACTAGCCTGAACCCCAACTCCAGTACTCTTGCCTGGAAAATCCCATGGATGGAGGAGCCTGGTGGGCTCCAGTCCATGGGGCTGCTAAGAGTCGGGCACGACTGAGCGACTTCACTTTCACTTTTCACTTTCATGCATTGGAGAAGGAAATGGCAACCCACTCCAGTGTTCTTGCCTGAAGAATCCCAGGGACAGGGGAGCCTGGTGGGGCTGCCGTCTCTGGGGTCACACAGAGTCGGACACGACTGAAGTGACTTAGCAGCAGCAGCCTGAACAACTAGATAAAAATACTGTAATTACTGAGAGAGCAAGCACAGGTGGTAACAGAGTGTCTCCCCCAGAGATGCCCGTGCCCTAATCCCCAAAACCTGTGTAGCTTACCTTACTTAGCAAAGGGGACTTGGAAGGTGTGGTAAATTGAAAACCTTGAGATGGGGAGACTATCCTGGCTTATATAGGTGGGCCCAATATAATCACAGAGGTCTTTAAAAGAAGGAATCAAGAGGGTCAGAGTTAGAGCAGAAACCGTGATGATAGGAGTAGAGTTCAGAAAGAGAGCAAGAGATCTGAAGATGAGTCAGTGCTGGCCCTGGAAGATGGAAGAAGGGGCCAGGAGTCAAGGCATTCTAGTACCCTCTAGAAGCTGAAGAGCAAGGAAATGTTTTCTCCTAGAGCCTCTTAGAACCCTGATGGCATCTTGATTTAAGGACATCTGACCTTTCACAACTTTAAAATAACTAATGTGCATTGTTCTAAGCCCCTGAGTTTATGGTCATTTGTTACAGTATCAATATGAAGTTAATACAGTTGATAAAGCAAGTCTGGAATCAGGAGAAGAATGCAGAGTTTCATTTAACTTTGGTTATGTTGAGTTTGAGACATCTAAACAATGTCCTGTTTGATATATCTGATAGGAAATTGGATATAAAGTAGGGACTTTTATACAGATAGAGATTTCACGATTATGGGCATGTGGTTAGGTAACAGATAGGAAATGAGATGTCAGCAGAGAAGAAAGGAAAGACAGTCTTCTCCTTTGGGCTCTGGCATACAGTTTCCCTAAGGAACGGACAGAGAGGAAAAGCTTGGGAAAAGCTAAGAAGGAATAATTCAAGGGCAAAGGAGAAACATGGAGAATGGTATCATCAAAACCCATCCTTCAGGTAGTTTCTAGGTGGAATTGGTGGTCAGCAGTGTCAAGCAAAAGCAGTGCTGAAGTGAGCGCATGCTTGCCGTTGCTGCATATGAAGGCTGTTGGTGGCCCTGGTAGCTGGTGTCGGGTGTCTGATGACAATAAAATCAGTCAGATTGAGGAGTGAATGAGAGGCCAGTATGGGGAGATGATGAGCGTAGATTATTCTTTTCATGAGCACCTGCTGTGAATCCATAGCGACAGAGGTGTCCAGGGCTTGGAGAGGCTGTAATTTGCAGGGATGGAGTTTCAACTGAGCTGCAGGACGTGACCCTTACAAAGATGAAGGACTTACGGGGATCTGTCAGTAATCTCAGAAAAGAAGACAGCTCAGGTTTGGCTGCTTTCATCTGCTGCAGCTTCATCACTTTTTTTTTTTTTTTTACCACCATTTCTGTCCTCATGTAACTGACCACATTAAAGCAATTCAACATTTCACATTCTGCTTTAATTCAAAACTCACCTGTTCATTTAGCCTCTGTACCTTGTGTCTATCTATAACTCTTTTGGGTGTATTTCCAGTTCTTTAGCTTGACATCTCTACTTAGATGTCCCAGGAATACACACTCAGGTAGTAGCAAGAAGTCAGAAGTCTATGGCTGTTTACTACTGACATATCATCTCTTGAATCTCCATTTACTGCATATGAAAAATGAGGATAATACTGAGCTGTCAATACTGGCTGTCAATATCCTCATCTACCAATGAGGATATGAATGCCAATTTCATAGAGTGTTTAAATGATTAAACAAATCACATACAGAATGATTAAAACAAATAACATACAAAAGTATTACAACATAGAGACTGACAAAATGATAGTAATCAGCAGTATCTCTTTCAGTCATTTATCCATTCATTCAATATTATGTGATTGGACCATTTTATTTACCCAAAGGCAGGCAAATTCTACTTTCGGCCTTCTGGAAAAAAATCTTGCCTTCCAAGTTCCATGTAGGCCTGGGATGAGTGACGTGGGACTGAGCAATCGTGTTCACCCCTCTCTGTTCTTCATAAATGTCCTTAGAGCAACTCAATCTAGCCCAGGTTCTCAACACCCTCAGCCTCTTTATATTTTTCCCTCTCTTCCCACAGCTGCTGTTCTGAGCCTTTTCTTCTACATTTTTGCAGCCTGGAAACACTAACTCAGTTTTCAAAGGACAGTTTTGTCCCTCATCGCAAGCAGTTCTCCCTTATTTCCTCCTTAATCCAAAGAACGTACTAGCACGGGGCTTGTTTAATTCTCATCAGAATATTTGAACAAGGGTTCAAGGCTATGACAATTCTCTCTAGATTTTAAAAAAGAAAGAAAAAAAAGAGGGAAAGAAGATGTATTCATCTTTGATAACCCAGATGAGCTGCAGACCTTGCTAGCTTTGTGGCTCTGAAAGGCTGGTATGGCATTAAGATTCGGTGATCCAAACCCAGAACAATGGCTCTTGGCCTGAGGTTTCTGAGCCCCTAAGGGCTGAGCTTCAGAATCAATGCTTGATATTGTGTGCTTTCCCATGACTAGGAGGAGAGTTTATCAACTCGGGATTTCTGAGTTTTTTACAGGTTCTATTTTTCTTGATAGATGAAATTATTCAAAGTATTACGTTGGTATGGGGACAAGTGGTATCAATTCTTGGGAATGAGGAACTATTGATCCAGGGGAAAGAATCACGCCCTGCGAAGCAGCCAGAGACTTGTGCATGGCAGATGATTGGTACGTGTTCATTAAATGAATGAATACAGCATTTTTTTCTGAATCCTTGTCTGCCGCGGCCAGCACAAGCAAGAGTCACACCTGCATAGGGAGAAAACGGAGCGTCCCCGCTAAGAAAAATAAGAGATAGAGACAAAAGATGGGGTTGAGAGGATCAGACCAAAATGGCTGATGCCTTCCTTTATTGTGCTGCAGTATATATAGGATAAAGTACGTGACTTCTGACATTCACAGGATTGTATATTAATCTCCAGATACAATCACAAGACCCTTACCATTGTGTGCAGATCACAAATAGATAATCTATCTTCTATCAATAAGCTAATCTATCTTCTGTGAAATGTTGCAAGACCGAGACGTCCCGGAGCCTTAAGGGTAGTAAACTCTTCAGGGGGGCGGGACAGGGAGCTTAGGGACGTGCCTAAGGCTCTGCATAACGGCCGAGCAGCTCCCAAGACTTAACCCTTCACGGGCAGTCCCCCGCAGCTCCCCTCTCTTTATTATTTTTTAAAAGCTCCATAAGATGTCGGTGTTGCAACATGTTTTTATGTATCAGAACTCTCATATGTAAAAATTCTTTAACAATGCTACGAATAAGGCAAGGAGCTAAACAAATCAATATAAGCACAACAGTCAGAACCGCGCCCACAGCAATTATGCTACGCCACAGTGAATGAAGGCTAGGGAAGTTAGAAAATAAATTTTGTAAAAAATTATCAACAGTATCAGCTATGTTCAAAGTAGCTTTTGGAGAATTTTCAATATTAAGAATTTCATTATGCAACTGCAAATAGATCTAGAGACACATTAGTATTAAACCATATTTCTTGTAGATGTTTTTTCACCTTATCCCACGGAAAATCAGATGCATTATAAGCCTTTTTTGTAACACAAATCCACTTATAATTAGCATGACATTGGATTTGCATGCGGAAACTAATGCTCTGAACTTGTTCTCCTAGAATTCTAACCACATCATATAAAGCTGATAGTCTATCTTCTATTTTTCTATCTATATCTTCTTGTGTTCCCATTACTTTAGTAACATTATATGACAAGGAATCTACAGTATGAGCAGCTTGAATGGATTGTGCTAAAGATACAGAAGCGGTGACAGCATTTGCTATAAGGGTGATTAAAGATACTATACCCAGAACAATCAGGCTCACGCTTCTTTCAGTGCGGCTAAAGAGCCCGTGTTAATGCGTTGCAGCAATTTTAAAGCAGTCTCGTCATACCAAGCTTCAGTTATTTCAACAGGTAACATTACAAAAGCAGGTTGTTTTACCATTATAACTTGTTCTCCTTTAGCAACACCTCTTATGCAATTGGTAAGTATGTAATTAGAACAATTTAAATGATAAATATTTAATGACAGTGTTATTTCCACATGGCCTTGTATCAGCATGAATGGATAAGGGACACAAGCTCTGGGATATAAAAACCCTGTAACTCCTACATTACCATATTTACTCCCACTAATATTGGATTGTAAATATAGACTATTGCCATGACCAAAAGCAGCCAAGAGTTTCCACAGTTCTGTTTGATATACTTGAGCAGTGTTTACAGAGAAAATGGGTGGATGCTGTCCTCGATTTTCAGGGAAATCAGGTGTTCCCCCAGGTGCCCAATCCCATAAAAGGGTGGCATCGGCGTTGTTGATGTTGTACACTGACGCAACCCGGGCTCGACATAAAGTCCAAGGAGTGTCTATTCCTATGCCGATGCTTAGATGTTTGTCGCAAAACGGAATGTCGAGAGGTCCGGTTCCGTCACGGTACGATCTTTTTCCGGTTTTTTTCATCAATGCCAGAAATAGTCACTCGAGGATAAGATATATCAGCTGACACCTGTATACAGTGGGGATGTTGTGATTGATAAGAAAAGCACATAGGATATTGTGTAGTAAGACCATAAAAAGAGATATTAGCTTGCTGGGGAGAAATATGAATATCTGATTTTCCTCCCAAAAGACTTGTATCATTGACATAGACAGGTACTACTTCTTTATCCCATCCTAATGATTGAATCGTAGGTGGATCGGGAATGTATGCCCAAAAAGCCGCAGCCGCCCGTTTTGTATCCGCTGTAATAATAATAATAACATGATCAGTATATTGGTAGGCGTCACCGGAGGTTGTACATGAGCCTCATTCTGAGCATATCGCATCAACGCCTCAATCTGCCTTTGGGTAGGCAGCTCACTCGTGGGCTCGCTCAGTGTCATGTGGTGCATTTGATGTGTCAGGGAGTTCCTCCGCCGCGCGTACCAGCCTCTCCGGGATCCAGCGCGGCGCTTCGGCATCCTGTGGAAAAACACAAACATGCCCGCGTCCCCATATTAATACAGGGTCTGGCCCATACCACAGATTGGTAAGTGGATCTTTCCATCGTACGAGTGGTTTTTTGCATGAGGACTGTTCTCCCCAAAAACGTTGGGCTGCCTGAATTGCCTTCTGCGTCTAGAGTTAAAAAATTTAAAACATAAAGAGCATGATTCAAGGCATTATGCGGTGAGGGGCTATACAAGTCATTCCCCTTTTTTTGTTTTAATAGTTGATGTTTGAGACGCTGATGGGCTCGTTCCACAATACCTTGTCCCTGTGGGTTATAGGGAATTCCTGTTTTATGATGGATTTGGAAGGAAAGACAAAAACGTTGAAAAGAGCGGCTAGTATAACCGGGTCCATTATCTGTTTTAAGGGTGTGTGGAATTCCTGAAATAGAGAAGCAAAAGAGCAAATGTTGAATACAATGACGAGTTGATTCTCCAGTATGAAGGGAGGCCATGAGAAAATGAGAGAAGGTGTCGATGGAGACATGAACATATTTAAGACGTCCAAATTGAGGGATGTGAGTGACATCTGTTTGCCAGAGATGATTAGGGCGTAAACCTCGAGGGTTAATACCATATTGAGGGAGAACAAAGAATTGAGGACAGGTAGAGCAAGATTTTACGATTTGTCGTGCAGCTTCGCGGGAAATCTTAAATTGTAACCGTAAAGAATGACTATTTTGATGATGTAAGTTATGAGATTTTTGGGCTGCATCGATAGCTGATTGGAAAAAACACTTGTTTAGTAAGAACGTCCGCAGTGTGATTGCCTTGTACTAAGGCACCAGGAAGGGTGGAATGCGCACGAATATGCCCAAAGAAACACGGGTATTGACGACGGTGGAGGGCCTGTTGAATTAATTTAAATAAGTTAAGAACTTTAGGAGAGGTTGTGCCGATAATTGGAACAGTTTCAATCATCTGTAGGGCACCGACCACATAGGAGCTGTCTGTAAATAAATTGAAGGAAGTGGATACAGTTAGCAATGCTTGATGGACTGCAAATAATTCTACAACCTGGGCAGAAGAGAAACTGGTATGTGCATAATAAGTTTGATGGTTAATAATTAAAGCTGCAGTACCATTAGAAGATCCATCTGTAAATATAAGTGTCGCTTCAGGAATGGGTTGTCGGCGAACTATTTTTGGAAAAATAAAGGCATGAAAGCTAGCAAATTGTAACAATTTTTCAGAAGGATAATGATGAGTAATCCGTCCTGGATAGTTTGCAAAAGCTATAGACCAATTATCTGAAAATTGAAAAAGCCAATCTTGTTGTTCTAAAGCATAAGGAATACAAATGAAAGGGGGTTCTATACCAAAATATTGGATGGCCTCATGACGTCCTTTTGCTACAATTTTTGCAACAAGCTCATAGTAAGGGAGCAGATGTTTAGTTGGAGTAGCAGATAGATATATCCATCGCAAAGGTTTATCTTGATAAAGAACTCCTGTGGGTGCTCGAGGGGTAGGAAGTATATACAAACCCCATGGCCGTTGGTAATCACAATAAGTAATCTGTTGTTGTCTAATAGCTTCTTCTATTGATTGTAAGGCTGATCGTCCTTCTGAAGAGAGTGTTCGGGGTGACGCAGGGTCAGAGTCACCTTTAAGGATATCAAATAAAGGCTGCAAGGTATAAGTGGGTAGTTTTAAATAAGGGCGTATCCAATTAATGTCTCCTAGAAGTTTTTGAAAATCATTTAGAGTTTTTAACTGGTCAGTCTGTAATTTTACTAATTGGGTATTATAAACGCGAGGATATAAGGAGAAACCCAAATAATTATAGGGAAAATGAGTTTGAATTTTTTCATCAGCTATGACAAGACCATTAAGACTCAAGTGTTTCTTTAGAATAGAAAAAGCTTGATACAATAGATGTTCGTCAGCATGAGCTAGTAATATATCATCCATATAATGAACTAAATATAACTGAGGAAAACGTTGACGAACGGGAGCTAATGCTGTAGCAACAAATTTTTGACATAACGTAGGGCTATTAGTCATTCCTTGTGGAAGGACTCTCCATTGATAGCGTTGCATAGGTTCTTTAAAATTAACAGAGGGCAAACTAAAGGCAAATCTTTTACAATCTTGAGGTGCAAGAGGAATAGTGTAAAAACAATCTTTTAAATCTATAATAATGATATAGGATTTGTCAGGTATAGCGGAAGGAGTGGGCAACCCAGGTTGTAGGGCTCCCATATGCATCATTGTTTCATTTACCTTACGAAGGTCTTGTAGCAATCTCCATTTTCCCGACTTCTTTTTAATAACAAAAATTGGGGAATTCCACGCAGAGGTAGAGGGTTCAATATGCCCAAGTCTCAGCTGTTCCTGCACCAGCTGTTTGTGCGGCAGAAAGTTTCTCTTGTGTTAGGGGCCACTGATCGACCCATACCGGTTCCTCAGATTTCCAATCAATAGGATCGGCATGTGTCACAGGAGAATCAGAGGTCCCTAGGGAAAACACCCCAAGCCCTTTCGACTTTGATTAGATTTTAAATCAAGGGGTAAAATGATGCCTTGATGTTGTTTACCCAAACCTTGGTTTGGGAGTAAGCCCTGATCCAACATTAATTCTGTTACGGTAGGTGAAGGACTATATAAATAAACACCCATTTTGCTTAATATATCACGCCCCCATAGATTAACTGGAAGATGGGGCAGAATATAAGGCTTAAATTGGCCTGTATGGCCATCTTTATCCCTCCAAGTAAGAAGGGACGAACTTTGTTCTGGATTGGTAGTTTGGCCAATACCCTGAAGAGTGGAAATAGCTATTTGTTTAGGCCATGTAGTAGGCCAGTATTTTTTAGAAATAACGCTAATATCGGCCCCTGTATCAAACACTCCGCGGAAAAGCTTACCATCAATGCGTAGCTCAAGTTCTGGTCGTTCCTCGGTAACATTTTGCACCCAATAGGCGTCAGAGGACCCAAAGCCTCTTTCTTGACGATCTCGGTTAATTGTTTTTTCTTGTATAACTAATGAAACTAAAAGAAGTTGAGCTATACGTTGTCCTGCATTAATCACAATAATTTTGTTAGGAGCGGAGGCTAATATTTTTATCTCTCCTGTATAATCAGAGTCAATCACACCAGGATGAATAAGTATTCCTTTTAAAGACGCACTGCTGCGCCCTAAAAGTAATCCAGCAGTTCCTGGAGGTAAAGGCCCAAACACTCCTGTGGCAAGGGTTTGAACCCCCATCTCGGGTGTTAATACTGTGTAGGAGGTGGCACAGAGGTCCAATCCTGCGCTGCCTCTTGTGGCTCGACAGAGGTCTGCAATGGTTCTTTTGGAACCTGCAGTGTTGCCCCATAACATTGTTTCGGGGCCAGGGGCTGGCCCCTCACCCAGTTTCCCGAAACCGGGGGTAAAGGATTACCTTGAACATCCGTTTTGGAACGACAATCCCGGGCCCAATGCTTCCCCTTTTTACATCGTGGGCATAAATTAGGAGTATTAGCAGGGATTTGTCGTTTTTGAGGGCATACTGCAGCCCGATGGCCAGGCTGACCACAAACAAAGCAACCCGAATTACCTGACTTTTGATATCCTTTCTTGTTCTTGGCTTGTTGCTGAAAAAGTACCTCTTTAATGCTTTTTCCTTGTAATGCTGCTGCCATAGCAATGCCTTGCATGTAGGAGGGTCCAATATCAGCACAAATGCGAATGAAATCAGACAGATCTCCCTTTTTTTCTATAAGGTCGTAAAGCAGCTTGACAGGCAGAATTAGCATTTTCAAAAGCCAATTGTTTTGCAAATACCATCCCAGCCTTTTCATCTGACATTATCTTACCTATAGCGTCTAAGAGCCGTGCCACGAAGTCCTGATAAGGCTCATCAGGTCCCTGTAGGACTTTTGAGAGATCTTCTGTCTTAATACTAGAGTTAGGAAGTTTTTTCCATGCCTGTCGAGCCGCATTTGATATTTGTGGATATGCACCAGGTAAAAAGTTAAGTTGAGTATTAGTAGCCTGGAAAGCACCTTCACCAGCCAACATTTCGTAGGAAGTTTGTATACCTTGTTGCTGATTGACATCGGCTATACGAGCACACTGTTCAGCATATTTAGATTTCCATAGTAGATAATCTCCCCCCGAAAGACAGGCCCTAGCTATTTGTTTCCAGTCATTTGGGGGTAGATTTTGAGTACCCAAACTTTCTATCATAGCAATAGTGAATGGAGCGGTAGGACCGTATTGTGAGCAAGCAATCTTTAACTCTTTTAATTGTTTAAAAGGCAGCGCTTCATAAAAACGCTGGTTGTTATTTTCAAAGACAGGAAAGGCAAAAGAAAAGTCAGAGACAACCTCACCAAGTCGTTGTGCTTGTTTCAATGCCTTTTGCAGCGGAGACACAATCTCAGATGGAGGAGGAGGAGGAGGAGGAGCCCCCGGAGGGGGATCGAGACCTGCTATAATGGAAGGAGCATAGGCAGGGGTAGAGGTGGAGCAGAAGGTTTAGAGTTGCTAATGGGAAGCTTAATTCCTGAATTCTGTAAAACAACAGTGAGGTTTTTTAAACATTCAATCAAATCATCTTTAGATGTTGATGCCCCCTTTTCTTGTGCTAAAAAACCCCAATCTTCTTGATGGTATTTAGCAGCTTCTTCGTCTAATTCCGCCCCATCTGTGGATGAAAGTGAATCATCATTATCTGAAGGACGCGATAATTTAGAAAACGGAGGGTCGCCTTCGACTCCCTTGGGAACAGCATACCTGGGTTCCGGATCAGGAACATGCAGAGGATTTTCTTCCTGTTTCAATAAATTTTCTAAACGTTTTAATTCATCATTATCAAAGTCCAGACAATCACGAATTAGTGTCCAAAAGGATAAAGTTTCAACAGGCACCTTTTCAGGGCCATGTAGAGTATAATGAGCCCGAATTTGTTCCCCTACCTTTTTCCATGTTTCTAAATTTACTGTACCTTCTCTGGGGAACCAAGGGCAAACTTCCTCAATAAATGAAAGAAAATTGATTAATTTAGGTTTGGAAACAGTAATTCCCCGATGTTTTAACATCACAGATAACATATGTACAAACAATTGACGACTATGCGTCTGTCCCATATTTATACTCTCAACTATAAACCTTACTACTCCTCCTCAATTTAAATTCACTTGTATACGTATACTCACTCTTTTTAGCTAATAAGAGTAGTGGCGAGGAAAACTGTCGAACTCGAGCCCCACGTTGGGCGCCACCTGCCGCGGCCAGCACAAGCAAGAGTCACACCTGCATAGGGAGAAAACGGAGCGTCCCCGCTAAGAAAAATAAGAGATAGAGACAAAAGATGGGGTTGAGAGGATCAGACCAAAATGGCTGATGCCTTCCTTTATTGTGCTGCAGTATATATAGGATAAAGTACGTGACTTCTGACATTCACAGGATTGTATATTAATCTCCAGATACAATCACAAGACCCTTACCATTGTGTGCAGATCACAAATAGATAATCTATCTTCTATCAATAAGCTAATCTATCTTCTGTGAAATGTTGCAAGACCGAGACGTCCCGGAGCCTTAAGGGTAGTAAACTCTTCAGGGGGGCGGGACAGGGAGCTTAGGGACGTGCCTAAGGCTCTGCATAACGCCGAGCAGCTCCCAAGACTTAACCCTTCACGGGCAGTCCCCCGCACTTGTCCACTGTTAAATACTTGATTATAGACAAGTCTCCTGCACCTGAAATTCAATCTCCTCCTCAATAAACTGCAGGATGGTAGCAGAAGTGGCACATCCCGAAATGCACAGTGTCAGATGGGTAACAGGTGAGACAGGAGGGCTGCCCTGGTGGCTCAGGAGATGAAGTCTGCCTGCAGTATGGGAGACCCAGGGTTGATCCCTGGGTAGGGAAGATCCTCCGGAGAAGGGAATGGTTACTCACTCCAGTATTCTGGCTAGAGAATTCCATGGACAGAGGAGCCTGCGGGCTACAGTCCATGGAGTTGCAAAGAGTCTGACACGACTGAGCAACTAAAACATATGGGTAACAGATGAGACAGGATGCAAAATAGTTGTCAACAAGGTGGCTTCAGTAAAATGTTGCATGTAAGGTAACATAGTGACAGGTTCTAGAATTAGGGCATAAGCGTATTGGTGGGGAATTGAGGGAGTGGGCATTATTCTCCTGGTATACCTGGGCAGCTAATATTTGGACAGTTGAGGCAAGTGCTGAGTTTTCTCAGCTCACTGAAGGCAGGGACTCTGTTCACGTTAATTTTTCTTACCTGTATGTAGTTGATGTTCATTTAATGTTGATTTTTCAATTACTGTAAACAGAGATGTCATAATAACAATGACCTTAGCTATCTCATTGTTGTTGTTTAGACTCTAAATCATGTCCAACTCCTTTGCAACACCTTAGACTGGAGCCCACCAGACTCTGCTGTCCATTGGATTTCCCAGGCAAGAATATTGCAGTGGGTTGCCATTTCCTTATCCAGAGGATCTCCCTGACTCAGGGGTCAAACCTAGATCTCCTGCATTGCAGGCAGAATCTTTACTGCTCAGCCATCGGAGAAGCGCTAGCTATCTA
>NW_017215821.1:0-13623 GCF_001704415.2 Capra hircus
GTTCCCGTCGCATCTCAGGAGGAGGCCTCTCCACAGGAAAGGCGAGAGGAACTCCAGGTCGTGCCACCAATCCCAGAGTCGCCCCAGATGTCTCAGTCCATTCCAGGGAAACCTGTTTTTCCCTGCACTGCCTCGACTTTCAAGCCGAGGATCGACTCACACCACGTGGCACGTGGGACAGCCCTGTGGGAAAGCCTCGCTGGGAAAGCCTCGTCGGGAAAGCCTCGAGGGAAAGCCACTGATCCCTTGATCCACGCGAACTGGAAGCCATGACACTGCTGCTACAGCTCGGGAGGAAAGCGCAGGTGCATGCCCCCACTCGAGACGAGGACTGACTCCCCTGGGGAGACTCCAGAAGTACCCCAAGATCCATGTCAGCACTGCAGAGGAATCCTCAGGTTCCGGCACTGACTCCACACAAGGTCTTAGGCCCCGGCATCGACGGAGAGGAATCCCGAGAGGCCCCGAGCAACTCGCATGGGGACGTGGCCTTTCTGAGGCCACCAGAGCGGGTCCCTGAGGTCCCCGTCGTAAGTCGAGAGCAACCTGCCGCAATCTCGAGAAAATCCAGGAGGTTCTCCCCTCCAGGCGAGATGAGGCCCATTTCTGCTGAGGCGTCTCCGAGGCTAATCACACCTAATCTCTGGAACTTCCAAAGGGTCCTTCACACCCTTGCTGCAACTCAAGAAGTTCCCCGACATACCCGTTCTCCACTCGAGAGGAAGCACGAGAGTCCCGCCCACATCCAGAGGAGCCCCGTTTCCGCCTCCTAGCTCGAGAGGAGGGATCCTTTCCCTGCGTCGTCGGAAAGAATTCCCGGCGTTCCCGTCGCATCTCAAGAGGAGGCGCTCTCCACAGGAAAGGCGAGAGGAACTCCAGGGTCGTGCCACCATTCCCAGAGTCCCCCAGATGTCTCAGTCCATTCCAGGGAACCTGTTTTCCCTGCACTGCATCGACATTTCAAGCCGAGGATCGACTCACACCACGGTGGCACGTGGGACAGCCCTGTGGGAAAGCCTCATGGAAAAGCCTCGTGTGAAAGCCTCGAGGGAAAGCCACAGATCCCTTGATCCACGCGAAGGGAAGCGTGACACTGCTGCTACAGCTCGGGAGGAAAGCGCACGTGCATGCCCCCACTCGAGACGAGGACTGACTCCCCTGGGGAGACTCCAGAAGTACCCCAAGATCCATGTCAGCACTGGAGAGGAATCCTCAGGTTCCGGCACTGACTCCACACAAGGTCTTAGGCCCCGGCATCGACGGGAGAGGAATCCCGAGAGGCCCCGGAGCAACTCGCATGGGGACTGGCCTTTCCTGAGGCCACCAGAGCGGGTCCCTGAGGTCCCCGTCGTAAGTCGAGAGCACCTGCCGCAACTCGAGAAAATCCAGGAGGTTCTCCCCTCCAGGCGAGATGAGGCCCATTTCCGCTGAGGCGACTGAGGCTAATCACACCTAACCTCTGGAACTTCCAAAGGGTCCTTCACACCCTTGCTGCAACTCAAGAAGTTCCCCGACATACCCGTCTCCACTCGAGAGGAAGCACGAGAGTCCCGCCCACATCCAGAGGAGCCCCGTTTCCGCCTCCTAGCTCGAGAGGAGGGATCCTTTCCCTGCGTGGTCGGAAAGAATTCCCGGCGTTCCCGTCGCATCTCAGAGGAGGCGCTCTCCACAGGAAAGGCGAGAGGAACTCCAGGGTCGTGCCACCATTCCCAGAGTCCCCAGATGTCTCAGTCCATTCCAGGGAAACCTGTTTTCCCTGCACTGCCTCGACTTTCAAGCCGAGGATCGACTCACACCACGGTGGCACGTGGGACAGCCCTGTGGGAAAGCCTCGTGGTGGGAAAGCCTCGTGGGAAAGCCTCGAGGGAAAGCCACAGATCCCTTGATCCACGCGAAGGGAAGCGTGACACTGCTGCTACAGCTCGGGAGGAAAGCGCACGTGCATGCCCCCACTCGAGACGAGGACTGACTCCCCTGGGGAGACTCCAGAAGTACCCCAAGATCCATGTCAGCACTGGAGAGGAATCCTCAGGTTCCGGCACCGACTCCACACAAGGTCTTAGGCCCCGGCATCGACGGGAGAGGAATCCCGAGAGGCCCCGAGCAACTCGCATGGGACTGGCCTTTCCTGAGGCCACCAGAGCGGGTCCCTGAGGTCCCCGTCGATAAGTCGAGAGCACCTGCCGCAACTCGAGAAAATCCAGGAGGTTTCCCCTCCAGGCGAGATGAGGCCCATTTCCGCTGAGGCGTCTCGAGGCTAATCACACCTAACCTCTGGAACTTCCAAAGGGTCCATTCACACCCTTGCTGCAACTCAAGAAGTTCCCCGACATACCCGTCTCCACTCGAGAGGAAGCACGAGAGTCCCGCCTCACATCCAGAGGAGCCCCGTTTCCGCCTCCTAGCTCGAGAGGAGGGATCCTTTCCCTTGCGTGGTCGGAAAGATATTCCCGGCGTTCCCGTCGCATCTCAAGAGGAGGCGCTCTCCACAGGAAAGGCGAGAGGAACTCCAGGTCGTGCCACCATTCCCAGAGTCGCCCAGATGTCTCAGTCCATTCCAGGGAAACCTGTTTTCCCTGCACTGCCTCGACTTTCAAGCCGAGGATCGACTCACACCACGGTGGCACGTGGGACAGCCCTGTGGGAAAGCCTCGTGGGAAAGCCTCGTGGAAAGCCTCGAGGGAAAGCCACAGATCCCTTGATCCACGCGATAGGGAAGCGTGACACTGCTGCTACAGCTCGGGAGGAAAGCGCACGTGCATGCCCCCACTCGAGACGAGGACTGACTCCCCTGGGGAGACTCCAGAAGTACCCCAAGATCCATGTCAGCACTGGAGAGGAATCCTCAGGTTCCGGCACCGACTCCACACAAGGTCTTAGGCCCCGGCATCGACGGGAGAGGAATCCCGAGAGGCCCCCGAGCAACTCGCATGGGGACTGGCCTTTCCTGAGGCCACCAGAGCGGGTCCCTGAGGTCCCCGTCGTAAGTCGAGAGCACCTGCCGCAACTCGAGAAAATCCAGGAGGTTCTCCCCTCCAGGCGAGATGAGGCCCATTTCGGCTGAGGCGTCTCGAGGCTAATCACACCTAACCTCTGGAACTTCCAAAGGGTCCTTCACACCCTTGCTGCAACTCAAGAAGTTCCCCGACATACCCGTCTCCACTCGAGAGGAAGCACGAGAGTCCCGCCCACATCCAGAGGAGCCCCGTTTCCGCCTCCTAGCTCGAGAGGAGGGATCCTTTCCCTGCGTGGTCGGGAAAGATATTCCCGGCGTTCCCGTCGCATCTCAAGAGGAGGCGCTCTCCACAGGAAAGGCGAGAGGAACTCCAGGGTCGTGCCACCATTCCCAGAGTCCCCCAGATGTCTCAGTCCATTCCAGGGAAACCTGTTTTCCCTGCACTGCCTCGACTTTCAAGCCGAGGATCGACTCACACCACGGTGGCACGTGGGACAGCCATGTGGGAAAGCCTCATGGGAAAGCCTCGTGTGGAAAGCCTTCGAGGGAAAGCCACAGATCCCTTGATCCACGCGAAGGGAAGCGTGACACTGCTGCTACAGCTCGGGAGGAAAGCGCACGTGCATGCCCCCACTCGAGACGAGGACTGACTCCCCTGGGGAGACTCCAGAAGTACCCCAAGATCCATGTCAGCACTGGAGAGGAATCCTCAGGTTCCGGCACCGACTCCACACAAGGTCTTAGGCCCCGGCATCGACGGGAGAGGAATCCCGAAAGGCTCCCGAGCAACTCGCATGGGGACTGGCCTTTCCTGAGGCCACCAGAGCGGGTCCCTGTGGTCCCCGTCGTAAGTCGAGAGCACCTGCCGCAACTCGAGAAAATCCAGGAGGTTGTCCCCTCCAGGCGAGATGAGGCCCATTTCCGCTGAGGCGACTGGAAGCTAATCACCCCTAATCTCTGGAACTTCCAAAGGGTCCTTCACAGCCTTGCTGCAACTCAAGAAGTTCCCCGACATACCCGTCTCCACTCAAGAGGAAGCACGAGAGTCCCGCCCACATCCAGAGGGGCCCCGTTTCCGCCTCCTAGCTCGAGAGGAGGGATCCTTTCCTTTCGTGGTCGGCAAAGAATTCCCGGCGTTCCCGTCGCATCTCAGGAGGAGGCGCTCTCCACAGGAAAGGCGAGAGGAAATCCAGGGTCGTGCCACCATTCCCAGAGTCCCCAAGATGTCTCAGTCCATTCCAGGGAAACCTGTTTTCCCTTCACTGCCTCGACTTTCAAAGCCGAGGATCGACTCACACCACAGTGGCACGTGGGAAAGCCCTGTGGGAAGCCTCGTGGGAAAGCGTCATGGGAAAGTCTAGAGGGAAAGCCACAAATCCCTTGATCCACGAAAAGGGAAGCATGACACTGCTGCTACAGCTCGGGAGGAAATCGGACTTGCATGCCCCCTCTCGAGACAAGGACTGACTCCCCTTGGGAGACTCCAGAAGTAGCACAAGATCCATGTCGGCACTGGAGAGGAATCCTCAGATTCCGTCACTGAGTCCACACAAGGTCTTAGGCCCCAGCATCGACGGGAGAGGAATCCCGAGAGGCCCGGAGAAACTCGCATGGGGACTGGCCTTTCCTGAGGCCACCAGAGCGGGTCCCTGAGGCCCTCGTCGTAAGTCGAGAGCACCTGCCGCAAGTCGAGAAAATCCAGGAGGTTCTCCCCTCCAGGCGAGATGAGGCCCATTTCGGCTGAGACGAACTAGGGGTAATCAGACTTAAACTCTGGAACTTCCAAAGGGTCCTTCACACCCTTGCTGCAACTCAAGAAGTACCCCGACATACCCGTCTCCACTCAAGAGGAACCCGAGCGTCCCGCCCGTATCCAGAGTGGCCCCGTTTCCGCCTGCTAGCACGAGAGGAGTGATCCTTTCCCTGCGTGGTCCTGGAAAGAATTCCTAGCGTTCCCGTCTCATCTCAAGAGGAGGCGCTCTCCACAGTAAAGGCGAGAGGAACTCCAGTATCAGGCCCCATTCCCAGAGTCCCCCAGATGTCTCAGTCCATTCCAAGGGAAACCTGTTTTCCCTGCACTGCCTCCACTTTCAAGCCGAGGATCGACTCACACCGCGATGGCAGGTTGGACAGCCCTGTGGGAAAGCCTCCTGGGAAAGCCTCGCGGGAAAGCCTCGAGGGAAAGCCACAGATCCCTTGATCCACGCGTAGGGAAGCGTGACACTGCTGCTACAGCTCGGGAGGAAAGCGCACGTGCATGCCCCCACTCGAGACGAGGACTGACTCCCCTGGGGAGACTCCAGAAGTACCCCAAGATCCATGTTAGAACTGGAGAGGAATCCTCTGGTTCCGGCACCGACTCCACACAAGCTATTAGGCCCCGGAATCGATGGGAGAGGAATCCCGAGAGGCCCCGAGCAACTCGCATGGGGACTGGCCTTTCCTGAGGCCACCAGAGCGGGTCCCTGAGGTCCCCGTCGTAAGTCGAGAGCACCTGCCGCAACTCGAGAAAATCCAGGAGGTTCTCCCCTCCAGGCGAGATGAGGCCCATTTCGGCTGAGGCGTCTCGAGGCTAATCACATCTAACATCTTGAACTTCCAAAGGGTCCTTCACACCCTTGCTGCAGCTCAAGAAGTTCCCCGACATACCCGTCTCCACTTGAGAGGAAGCACGAGAGTCCCGCTCACATCCAGAGGAGCCCCGTTTCCGCCTCCTAGCTCGAGAGGAGGGATCCTTTCCTTGCGTGGTCGAGAAAGATTTCCCGGCATTCCCGACGCATCTCAAGAGGTCGCGCTCTCCAGAGGAAAGGCGAGAGGAACTCCATGGTCGTGCCACCAATCCCAGAGTCCCCCAGATGTCTCAGTCCATTCCAGGGAGACCTGTTTTCCCTGCACTGCCTCGACTTTCAAGCCGAGGATCGACTAACACCACGGTGGCACGTGGGACAGCCCTGTGGGAAAGCCTCGTGGGAAAGCCTTGTTGGAAAGCCTCGTGGGAAAGCCTTGAGGGAAAGCCACTGATCCCTTGATCCACGCGACTGGAGCATGACACTGCTGCTACAGCTAGGGAGGAAAGCGCAGGTGCATGCCCCCACTCGAGACGAGGACTGACTCCCCTGGGGAGACTCCAGAAGTACCCCAAGATCCATGTCAGCACTGCAGAGGAAACCTCAGGTTCCGGCACTGACTCCACACAAGGTCTTAGGCCCCGGCATCGACGGGAGAGGAATCCCGAGAGGCCCCGAGCAATTCGCATGGGGAGTGGCCTTTTCTGAGGCCCCCAGAGCGGGTCGTTGAGGTCCCCGTCGTAAGTCGAGAGCAACTGCCCTATCTCGAGAAAATCCAGGAGGTTCTCCCCTCCAGGCGAGATGAGGCCCATTTCTGCTGAGGCGTCTCGAGGCTAATCACACCTAATCTCTGGAACTTCCAAACGGTGCTTCACACTCTGGCTGCAACTCAAGATGTTCCCCTACATACCGTTTCCACTCGAGAGGAAGCACGAGAGTCCCGCCCACATCCAGAGGAGCCCCGTTTCTGCCTACTAGCTCGAGAGGAGGGATCCTTTCCCTGCGTCATCGGAGAAAGAAATCCCGGCGTTCCCGTCGCATCTCAAGAGGAGGCGCTCTCCACAGGAAAGGCGAGAGGAACTCCAGGGTCGTGCCACCTTTCCCAGAGTCCCCAAGATGTCTCAGTCCATTCCAGGGAAACCTGTTTTCCCTGCACTGCCTCGACTTTCAAGCCGAGGATCGACTCACACCACGGTGGCACGTTGGGACAGCCCTGTGGGAAAGCCTCGTGGGAAAGCCTCGTGTGAAAGCCTCGAGGGAAAGCCACAAATCCCTTGATTCACGCGAAGGGAACCTGGCACTGCTGCTACAGCTCGGGAGGAAAGCGCACGTGCATGCCCCCACTCGGGACGAGGACTGACTCCCCTGGGGAGACTCCAGAAGTACCCCAAGGATCCATGTCAGCACTGGAGAGGAATCCTCAGGTTCCGGCACCTGACTCCACACGAGGTCTTAGGCCCCGGCATCGACGGGAGAAAAATCCCGAAAGGCTCCCAAGCAACTCGCATGGGGACTGGCCTTTCCTGAGGCCACCAAAGGGGGTCCCTGTGGTCCCCGTCGTAAGTCGAGAGCACCTGCCGGCAATTCGAGAAAATCCAGGAGGTTGTCCCCTCCAGGCGAGATGAGGCCCATTTCCGCTGAGGCGACTGGAAGCTAATCACCCCTAATCTCTGGAACTTCCAAAGGGTCCTTCACAGCCTTGCTGCAACTCAAGAAGTTCCCCGACATACCCGTCTCCACTCGAGAGGAAGCACGAGAGTTCTGCTCACATCCAGAGGAGCCCCGTTTCTGCCTCATAGCTCCAGAGGAGGGATCCTTTCCCAGGGTGGTCGGGAAAGAATTCCCGGCGTTCCCGTCGCATCTCAAGAGGAGGCTCTCTCCATAGGAAAGGTGAGAGGAACTCCAGGGTCGGGCCACCATTCCCATAGTCCCCCAGATGTCTCAGTCCATTCCAGGGAAACCTGTTTTCCCTGCACTGCCTCGACTTTTAAGCCGAGGATCGACTCACACCACGGTGGCACGCGGGACAGCCCTGTGGGAAAGCCTCGTGGGAAAGCCTCGTGGAAAGCCTCGAGGGAAAGCCACAGATCCCTTGATCCACTTGAAGGGAAGCGTGACACTGCTGCTACAGCTCGGGAGGAAATCGCACGTGCCTGCCCCCACTCGAGACGAGGACTGACTCCCCTGGGGAGACTCCAGAAGTACCCCAAGATCCATGTCAGCACTGGAGAGGAATCCTCAGGTTCGGGCACCGACTCCCCACAAGGTCTTAGGCCCCAGCATGGACGGGAGAGGAATCCCGAGAGGCCCGCGAGCAACTTGCATGGGGACTGGCCTTTCCTGAGGCCACCAGAGCGGGTCCCTGAGGTCCCCGTCGTAAGTCGAGAGCACCTGCCGCAACTCGAGAAAATCCAGGAGGTTCTCCCCTCCAGGTGAGATGAGGCCCATTTCCGCTGAGGCGTCTCGAGGCTAATCACACCTAACCTCTGGAACTTCCAAAGGGTCCTTCACACTCTTGCTGCAACTCAAGAAGTTCCCCGACTTACCCGTCTCCACTCGAGAGGAAGCACGAGAGTCCCGCCCACATCCAGAAGAGACCCGTTTCTGTCTCCTAGCTCGAGAGGAGGGATTCTTTCCCTGCGTGTTCGGGAAAGAATTCCCGGCGTTCCCGTCGCATCACAAGAGGAGACGCTCTCCACAGGAAAGGCGAGAGGAACCCCAGGGTCGTGCCACCATTCCCAGAGTCCCCCAGATGTCTCAGTCCATTCCAGGGAAACCATTTTTCCCTGCAATGTCTCGACTTTCAAGCCGAGGATCCACTCACACCACGGTGGCACGTGGGACAGCCCTGTGGGAAAGCCCCGTGGGAAAGCCTCGTGGGAAAGACACCAGATCCCTTGATCCACGGGAAGGGAAGCGTGACACTTCTGCTAGAGCTGAGGAGGAAAGCGCACGTGCATGCCCCCACTCGAGACGAGGACTGACTCCCTTGGGGAGACTCCAGAAGTACACCAAGATCCATGTCAGCACTGGAGAGGAATCCTCAGGTTCCGCAACCGACTCCACACAAGGTCTTAGGCCCCGTCATCGATGGGAGAGGAATCCCGAGAGTCCACCGAGCAACTAGCATGGGGACTGGTCTTTCCTGAGGCCACCAGAGCGGGTCCCTGAGGTCCCCGTCGTAAGTCGAGAGCACCTGCCGAAACTCGAGAAAATCCAGGAGGTTCTCCTCTCCAGGCGAAATGAGGCCCATTTCCGCTGAGGCGTCTCGAGGCTAATCACACCTAACCTCTGGAACTTCCAAAGGGTACTTCACACGCTTGCTGCAACTCAAGAAGTTCCCCCACATACCCATCTCCACACGAGAGGAAGCACGAGAGTCCCGCCCACATCCAGAGGAGCCCCGTTTTCGCCTCTTGCTCAGGAGGGATCCTTTCCCTGCGTGGTCGGGAAAGAATTCCCGGCGTTCCCGTCCCATCTCAAGAGGAGGCGCTCTCCACAGGAAAGGCGAGAGGAACTCCAGGGTCGTGCCACCATTCCCAGAGTCCCCCAGATGTCTAGGTCCATTCCAGGGAAACCTGTTTTCCCTGCACTGACTCAACTTTCAAGCCGAGGATCGACTCACACCACGGTGGCACGTGGGACAGCCCTGTAGGAAAGCCTCGAGGGAAAGCCTCGTGGGAAAGCATCGAGGGAAAGCCACAGATCCCATGATCCACGGGAAGGGAATCGTGACACTGTGGCTACAGCTCGGTAGGAAAGCGCACGTGCATGCCCCCACTCGAGACGAGGACTGACTGCTCTGGGGAGACTCCAGAAGTACCCCAAGATCCATGTCAGCACTGGAGAGGAATCCTCAGGTTCCGGCAGCGACTCCACACAAGGTCTTAGGCCCCGGCATCGACGGACGAGGAATCCGGAGAGGCCCCTGAGCAACTCGCATGGGGACTGGGCTTTCCTGAGGCCACCAGAGCGGGTCCCGGAGGTCCCCGTCGTAAGTCGAGAGCACCTGCTGCAACTCGAGAAAATCCTAGATGTTCTCCCCTCCAGGCGACATGAGGCCCATTTCCCCTGAAGCGTCTCGAGGCTAATCACACCTAACCTCTGGAACTTCCAAAGGGTCCTTCACACCCTTGCTGCAAATCAAGAAGTTCCCTGACATACCCGTCTCCACTCGAGAGGAGTCACGAGAGTCCCGCTCACATCCAGAGGAGCCCCGTTTCCGCCTCCTAGCTCGAGAGGAGAGATCCTTTCCCTGCGTGGTCGGAAAAGAATTCCCGGCGTTCCCGTCGCATCTCAAGAGGAGGCGCTCTCCACAGGAAAGGCGAGAGGAACTCCAGGGTCGTGCCACCATTCCCAGAGTCCCCCAGATGTCTCAGTCCATTCCAGGGAAACATGTTTTCCCTGCACTGACTCGACTTTTAAGCCGAGGATCGACTCACACCACGGTGGCACGTGGGACAACCCTGTGGGAAAGCCTCGTGGGAAAGCCACAGATCCCTTGATCCACGCGAAGGGAAGCGTGACACTGCTGCTACAGCTCGGGAGGAAAGCGCACATGCATGCCCCCACACCAGACGAGGACTGACTCCCCTGGGGAGACTCCAGAAGTACCCCAAGATCCATGTCAGCACTGGAGAGGAATCCTCAGGTTCTGGCACCGACTCCACACAAGGTCTTATGCCGGTGTCCAGCCCCGGTGGATCCAGGGAATTCGAAGGGTGGACGGCGTTGGCGTGGAAAGACTTGTTTATTTATTAATGCAAGATTAGATTAGCAAACTATAGTGTAGTAAGAAGATTAAGTGGAGGAAGAGGGCTGAATAGCTTGGTTTACGCGGACGGCCAATAAAATTCCAGACAAGGAATTTGCACCACCTACGTTGGGCCACCGGCGCCCGCTTGAATATCTAAGGGTGCCTCGCCTTAAGCTCCCTTTCGTGCGGGTCTTAACAGCCAGGCCAAGTAAGTAGACCTGGCGAGACTCCGCACTCCATGTGGAGATTCAGCCTGAAGTTATAGTAAAGAGCAGAGAGAAGGAAAGGTAGAGAAGAAGAAAGAGAGAGAAAGACACGGGGGGAGCCAGAGTCCCAGGAAACCAGGCTGAGAGACTAGTTCGAGAAGCTGGTCCGAGAAACTGGCCCCCGGCCCCTGGCCTCCTCCTTTATTGTTCAGAAGGTCTTTTATACTTTTGATAATACATGAAGATCAATGGATAACCCAAAATTATGTAGTGTTCCCAACCCAGATTCTTTCTGTATATCATTTTGTATACAAAAGGTCTCAGGTGATTTACATTATCTTCTGGCCAAGAGGCTTGTTAACACTTTTTGGCTCTCTTCCTTAATGAATGTTAATTTTGTTTCCCCTGAAGTGTTTTTCTTTAATCTGCATCTCCTTAAAGCATTAAAGTTACATCTCTATAGAACAAAGGTGCAGTGGGTTATAACAAAGAAAGTACTTAACTCAAAGATCTAATGTTGCTAATACCAGGTCTACTACTTGTTTTTCACATACCAACTATATCTAAAAATAAAGGATATGAAAATTTGGCAGCAAGCATTGACCCAAAAAATGAAACTTTTAATCAATCCTATTCTAAAGATTCTGACTCCTCGGAAGCTCCTGCATTCCTAGGATGTTTTAAGCTTCCTGTGCCTCTTGCGGTCAGGAGGCCTCAAACAATCACAAGCGCAGCTGTACGAGTCCTACAGGCAGGATAGAAAGCCATCAGAGGGTTTTTGGATTGAAACACTCTTTCAAATGCAGAAGACTAACGCCCTGAATTGACTTTTTCCAGAAAAGTTCAGAAGAGTGAAAAAGGCAGAGCACAAAAACCGGCAGATTTTTGTTGGGGTACATGCTTAAAAATTTCCAGAGGGGTCCCTGAGTCTGAGCACGCCTTGCGTATGTCAGCTTCCTTCCTCATAACCTTGTCACGGGCGGGCTTCCTCACACTGTCTCCCGGCAGCCTTAGGCCCCAGCATCGACGGGAGAGGAATCCCGAGAGGCCCCCGAGCAACTCGCATGCGGACTGGCCTTTCCTGAGGCCACCAGAGCGGGTCCCTGAGGTCCCCGTCGTAAGTCGAGAGCACCTGCCACAACTCGAGAAAATCCAGGAGGTTCTCCCCTCCAGGCGAGATGAGGCCCATTTCCGCTGAGGCATCTCGAGGCTAATCACACCTAACCTCTGGAAATTACAAAGGGTCTTTCACACCCTTGCTGCAACTCAAGAAGTTCCCCGACATACCCGTCTCCACTCGAGAGGAATCACGAGAGTCCCGCCCTCATCCAGAGGAGCCCCGTTTCCGCCTCCTAGCTCGAGAGGAGGGATCCTTCCCCTGCGTGGTCGGAAAGAATTCCCGGCATTTCCGTCGCATCTCAAGAGGAGGCGCTCTCCACAGGAAAGGCGAGATTAACTCCAGGGTCGTGCCACCATTCCCAGAGTCCCTCAGATGTCTCAGTCCATTCCAGGGAAACCTGTTTTCCCTGCACTGCCTCGACTTTCAAGCCGAGGATCGACTCACACCACGGTGGCACGTGGGACAGCCCTGTGAGAAAGCCTCCTGGGCAAGCCTCGAGGGAAACCACAGATCCCTTGATCCACGCGAAGGGAAGCATGACACTGCTGCTACAGCTCGAGAGGAAATCGCACGTGCATGCCCCAATTCGAGACGAGGACTGACTCCCCTGGGGAGACTCCAGAAGTACCCCAAAACCATGTCAGCACTGGAGAGGAATCCTCAAGTTCTGGCACCGACTCCACACAAGGTCTTAGGTCCCGGCATCGACGGGAGAGGAATACCGAGAAGCACCCGAACAACTCGCATGGGGACTGGCCTTTCCTGAGGCCACCAGAGCGGGTCCCTGAGGTCCCTGTTGTAAGTCGAGAGCACCTGCCGCAGCTCGAGAAAATCCAGGAGGTTCTCCCCTCCAGGCGAGATGAGGCCCATTTCCGCTGAAGCATCTCGAGGCTAATCACACCTAACCTCTGGAACTTCCAAAGGGTCCTTCACACCCTTGCTGCAACTCAAGAAGTTCCCTGACATACCCGTCTCGACTCGAGAGGAAGCACGAGAGTCCCGCCCACATCCAGAAGAGCCCCGTTTCCGCCTCCTAGCTCGAGAGGAGGGTTCCTTTCCCTGCGTGTTCGGGAAAGAATTCCTGGCCTTCCCATCGCAGCTCAAGAGGGGGCGCTCTCTACAGGAAAGGCGAGAGGAACTCCAGGGTCGTGCCACCATTCCCAGAGTCCTCCAGATGTCTCAGTCCACTCCAGGGAAACGTGTTTTCCTTGCACTGCCTCGACTTTCAAGCCGAGGATCGACTCACACCACGGTGGCACGTTGGACAGCCCTTTGGGAAAGCCTCGGGGGAAAGCCTCGTGGGAAAGACTCCAGGGAAAGCCTCAGATTCCTTCATCCACGCGAAGGGAAGCGTGACACTACAGCTACAGCTCGGGAGGAAAGCGCACGTGCATGCCCCTACTCGAGACGAGGAATGACTCCCTTAAGGAGACTCCAAAAAGTACCCCAGGAACCATGTCAGCACTGGAGTGGAATCCTCCGGTTCCGGCACCGACTCTACACAAGGTCTTAGGCCCCGGCTTCGACGGGAGAGGAATCACGAGAGGCCCCATGCAACTCGCATGGGGACGGGCCTTTCCTGAGGCCACCAGAGCGGGTCCCAGAGGTCCCCGTCGTAAGTCGAGAGCACCTGCCGCAACTCGAGAAAATCCAGGAGGTTCTCCCTTCCAGGCGAGATGAGGCCCATTTCCGGTGAGGCGTCTCGAGGCTAATCACACCTAACCTCTGGAATTTCCAAAGGGTCCTTCACACCCTTGCTGCAACTCAAGAAGTTCCCCGACATACCCGTCTCCACTCGAGAGGAAGCACCGAGAGTCCGGCCCACATCCAGAGGAGCCCCGTTTCCGCCTCCTAGATCGAGAGGAGGGATCCTTTCCCTTCGTGTTCGGGAAAGAATTCCCGGCGTTTCCGTCGCATTTTTCCCTGGAATGGACTGGAGACATCTGAGGGACTCTGGAATGGTGGCACGACCCTGGAGTTCCTCTCGCCTTTCCTGTGGAGAGCGGCCTCTTCTTGAG
>NW_017215822.1:0-13622 GCF_001704415.2 Capra hircus
GAGAGGAAGCACGAGAGTTCCCTCGCACATCCAGAGGAGCTCCGTTTCCTCCTCCTAGCTCGAGAGAAGGGATCCTTTCCCTGCGTTGTCGGGAAAGAATTCCCGCGTTCCCGTCGCATCTCAAAGAGGAGGCGCTCTCCACAGGAAAGGGAGAGGAACTCCAGGGTCGTGCCACCATTCCCAGAGTCCCCCAGAAGTTTCAGTCCATTCCAGGGAAACCTGTTTTCCCTGCACTGCCTCGACTTTCAAGACGAGGATCGACTCACACCACGGTGGCACGTGGGACAGCCCTGCCGGAAATCCTCGTGGGAAAGCTTTGTGGGAAAGCCTCGAGTGAAAGCCACAATCCATTGATCCAAGCGAAGAAGCGTGACACTGCTTCTTCAGTTCGGGGAGAAGCGCACGTGCATGCCCCCACTGGAGACGAAGACTGACTCCCTGGGGAGACTCCAGAAGTACACCAAGATCCATTTCTGCACTGGAGAGGAATCCTCAGGTTCCGGCAGCGTCTCCACGCAAGATCTTAGGCGCTGGCATCGACGGGAGAGGAAACACGAGAGGCCCCGAGCAACTCGCATGGGGACTGCCTTTCCTGAGGCCACTAGAGCGGGTCCCAGAGGTCCCGTCGTAAGACGAGAGCACATGCCGCAACTCGAGAAAATCCAGGAGGTTCTCCCATGCAGGCGAGCTGAGTCCAATTTCCGCTGACGGTATCTCAAGGCTAATCACAACTTACCTCTGGAACTTCCAAAGGGTCATTCACACCCTTGCTGCAACTCAAGAAATTCCCGACATACCCGTCTCCACTCGAGAGGAAGCACGAGAGTCCTGCCCACATCCAGAGGAGCCCCGTTTCCGGCCTCCTAGCTGGAGAGGAGGGATCCTTTCACTGCGGGGTCGGGATGGAATTCCCGGTGTTCCCGTCACATCTCAAGAGGAGGCGCTCTCGCACCGGAAAGGCGAGAGGAATTTCAGGGTCGTGCCACCATTCCCAGAGTCCCCTGGATGTCTCAGTCCATTCCAGGGAAACCTGTTTTCCCTGCACTGCCTCGACTTTCAAGCCGAGGATCGACTCACACCACGGTGGCACGTGGGACAGCCCTGTGAGAAAGCCTCGTGGGAAAGACTCTTGGGAAAGCCTAGATGGAAAGCCACAGATCCGTTGATCCACGGCGAAGGGAAGCGTGACTCTGCTGCTACAGCTCGGGAGGAAAGCGCACGTGCATGCCCCCACTCGAGTAGAGGACTGACTGCCCTGGGGAGACTGCCAGAAGTACCCCAAGATCCATGTCAGCACTGGAGAGGAATCCTCAGGTTCCGGACACCGGAGTCCACACAAGATCTAAGGCCCCGGCATCGACAGGAGAGGAATCCCGAGAGGCCCCCGTGCAACTCGCATGGGGACTGGCCTTTCCTGAGGCCACCACAGCGGGTCCCTGAGTTCCCCGTCGTAAGTCGAGAGCACCAGCCGCAACTCGAGAAAATCCAGGAGGTTCTCCCTCCAGGCGAGCTGAGACCTATTTCTGCTGAGGTATCTCGAGGCTAATCACACCTTACCTCTGGAACTTCCAAAGGGTCCTTCACACCCATGCTGCAACTCAAGAAGTTCCCCGACATACCCGTCTCGACACGAGTGGAAGCACGAGAGTCCCGCACACATTCAGAGGAGCCCCGTTTCCGCCTCCTAGCTCGAGAGGAGGGATCCTTTCCCTGCGTGGTCGGGAAAGAATTCCCGGCGTTTCCGACGCATCTCAAGAGGAGGCGCTCTCCACAGGAAAGGCGAGAGGAAGTTCAGGGTCGTGCCACCATTCACAGAGTCCCCCAGAAGTCTCAGTCCATTCCAGGTAAACCTGTTTTCCGCTGCACTGCCTCGACTTTCAAGGGAAGGATCGACTCACACCAAGGTGGCACGTGGGACAGCCCTGTGGGAAAGCCTCGTGGGAAAACCTCGTGGAAAGCCTGGAGGGAAAGACCCAGATCCCTTGATCCACGCGAAGGGAAGAGCGACACTGCTGTTTACAGCTCGGGAGGAAAGCACACCTGCATGCCCCCACTCGAGACGAGGACTGACTCCACTGGGGAGACTCCAGAAGTACCCCAAGTTCCATGTCAGCACTGGAGAGGAATCCTCAGGTTCCGGCACCGACTCCACAGAAGGTCTTAGGCCCCGGCATCGACGGGAGGAGGAATCCCGAGAGGCCCCAGAGAAACTCGCATGGGGACTGGCCTTTCCTGAGGCCACCAGAGCGGGTCCCTGAGGTCCCCATCATAAGTCGAGAGCACCTGTCGCAACTCGAGAAAATCCAGGAGGTTCTCCCCTCCAGGCGAGATGAGGCCCATTTCCGCTGAGGCGTCTCGAGGCTAATCACACCTAACCTCTGGAACTCTCCAAAGGGTCCCTCAAACCCTTGCTGCAACTTAAGAAGTTCCCCGACATACCCGTCTCCCCTCAAGAGGAAGCAAGAGAGTCCCGCCCACATCCAGAGGAGTCCCGTTTCCGCCTCCTAACTCGAGAGGAGGGATCCTTTCCCTGCGTGGTCGGGGAAGAATTCCCGGCTTTCCCGTCGCAGCTCAAGAGGAGGCGCTCTCCACAGGAAAGGCCAGAGGAACTCCCTGGGTCGTGCCACCATTCCCAGAGTCCCCCAGATATCTCAGTCCATTCCAGGGAAACCTGTTTTCCCTGCACTGCCTCGACGTTCAAGCCGAGGATCGATTCACACCACGGCGGCACGTGGGACATCCCTGTGGGAAAGCCTCGTGGAAAAGCCTCGTCTGAAAGCCTCGAGGGAAAGCCACAGATCCCTTGATCCTCGCGAAGGGAAGCTCACACTGCTGCTACAGCTCGGAGGAAAGCGCACGTGCATGCTCCCACTCGAGACGAGGACTTACTCCCCTGGGGAGACTCCAGAAGTGCCCCAAGATACATCTCGGCAATGGAGAGGAATCCTCAGGTTTTGGCACAGACTCCACACAAGATCTTAGGCCCCGCATCGACGGGACGAGGAATCCGAGAGGCCCCCCAGCAACTCCGCATGGGAACTGGCCTTTCCTGAGGCCACCAGAGCGGGTCCTGAGGTCCCCGTCGTAAGACGAGATAACCTGCCGCAACTCGAGAAAATCCAGGAGGTTCTCCCCTCCAGGCGAGATGAGGCCCATTTCCGCTGAGGCGTACCGAGGCTAATCACATCTAAAATCTGGAATTTCTAAAGGGTCCTTCACACCCTTGCTGCAACTCAAGAAGTTCCCCGACATACCCGTCTCCACTCGAAAGGAAGCACGAGAGTCCCGCTCACATCAAGAGGAGCCCCGCTTCCGCCTCCTAGTTCGAGAGGAGGGATCTTTTCCCTGCGTGGTTGGGAAAGAATTCCTGGCGTTCCCGTCGCATCTCAAGAGGAGGCGCTCTCCCACAGGAAAGGCGAGAGGAACTGCAGGGTCGTGCCATCTTTCCCTGAGTCCCCCAGATGTCTCAGTCCATTCCAGGGAAAACTGTTTTCCCTGCACTGCCTCGACTTTCAAGCCACGGATCGACTCACACCACGGTGGCACGTGGGACAGCCCTGTGGGAAAGCCTCGTGGGAAAGCCTCGTGGGAAGCCTCGTGGGAGAGCCTCGAGGGAAAGCCACAGACCCCTTGATCCAAGCAAATGTAAGCGTGACACTGCTGCTACAGCTCCGGAGGAAAGCGCACGTGCATGCCCCCACTCGAGAAGAGGACTGACTCCCCTGGGGAGACTCCAGAAGTACCCCAAGATCCATTGCAGCACAGGAGAGAAATCCTCAGGTTCCGGCACCGACTCCACACAAGATCTTAGGCCCCGGCATCGACGGGAGAGAAATCCCGAGAAGCCCCCGAGGAACTTGCATGGGGACTGGGCCTTTCATGAGGCCACCAGAGCGGGTCTCTGAGGTCCAAGTCGTAAGTCGAAAGCTCCTGCTGCAACTCGAGAAAATCCAGGAGGTTCTCCCCTCCAGGCGAGATATGCGCCATATCCGACGAGGCGTCTCGAGGCTAATCAACAAGCGTCTGGAACTAACAAAGGGGCCTTCAAA
Source organism: Capra hircus (assembly GCF_001704415.2). Lineage (NCBI taxonomy): Eukaryota > Metazoa > Chordata > Mammalia > Artiodactyla > Bovidae > Capra > Capra hircus. The sequence continues at coordinate 4,050 of NW_017215822.1, forward strand.
CCCTAGCTGCAACTCAAGAAGTTCCCCGAAATACCCCTCTCCACTCAAAAGGAAGCACGAGAGTCTTGCCCACAGCCAGAGGAGCCCGTTTCCGCCTAATAGCTCGAGAGGAAGGATCCTTTCCCTGCGTTATCCGGAAAGAATTCCCGGCGTTCCAGTCGCATCTCAAGAGGAGGCGCAACCACAGGAAAGGCAAGAGGAACTCCCAGGGTCTTGCCACCATTCCCAGAGTCCGCCAGATGTCTCAGGCCATTCCAGGGAAACCTGTTTCCCTGCACTGCCCTCGACTCTCAAGCCGAGGATTGACTCACACCATGGTGGCACGTGGGACAGCCCTGTGGGAAAGCCTCGTGGGAAAGCCTCGTGGGAAAGCCTCAAGGGAAAGCCACGTATCCCTTGATCCACCCGAAGGGAAGCGCGACACTGCTGGCTACAGCTCGGGAGGAAAGCGCACGTGCATGCCCCCACTCTAGACGAGGTCTGACTCCCCTGGGGAGACTCCAGAAGTACCCCCAAGATCCATGTCAGCACTGGAGAGGAATACTCAGGTTCCGGCAGCGACTCCACACAAGGCCTTAATCCCCGCATCGAAGGGAGAGGAATCCCGAGAGGCCCCCCGAGCAACTCGCATGGGGACTGGCCTTTCCTGAGGCCACCAGAGTGGGTCCCTAAGGTCCCCTACGTAAGTCCAGAGCACCAGCCGCAACTCGAGAAAATCCAGGAGGTTCTCCCCCCCCAGGCGAGATGAGGCCCATTACCGCTGAGGCGACTCAAGGCTAATCACACCTAACCTCTGGAACTTCCAAAGGATCCTTCACATCCTTGCTGCAACTCAAGAAGTTCCCCGACATACCCGTCTCCACTCAAGAGGAAGCACGAGAGTCCCGCCCACATCCAGAAGCGCCCCGTTTCTGCCTCCTTGCTCGAGAGGAGGTATCATTTCCTTTCGTGGTCGGCACAGAATTCCTGGCGTTCCCGTCGCATCTCAAGAGGAGGCGCAATCCACAGGAAAGGCGAGAGGAACTCCAGGGTCGTGCCACCATTCCCAGAGTCCCCAAGATGTCAACAGTCCATTCCAGGGAATCCTGTTTTCCTGCACTGCCTCGACTTTCAAGCCAAGGTTCGATATTGACACCACCACGGTGGCACGTGGCACAGCCGTTTGGGAAAGCCTCGAGGGAAAGGCACAGATCCCCTGACCCATGCGAGGAGAAGCGTGACACTGCTGCTACAGCTCGGGAGGAAAGCGCACGTGCATGCCCCCACTCAGGAAGAGGACTGACTCCCTGGGGAGACTCCAGAAGTACCCCAAGTTCCATGTCAGCACTGGAGAGGAATCCTCAGGTTACGGCACCGACTCCATACAAGGTCTTAGGCCCCGGCATCGACGGGAGAGAAATCCCGAAAGGCTCCCGAGCAACTCGCATGGGGACTGGCCTTTCCTGAGGCCACCAGAGCTGGTCCCTGTGGTCCCCGTCGTAAGTCGAGAGCACTTGCCGCAACTCGAGAAAATCCAGGAGGTTGTCCCCTCCAGGCGAGATGAGGCCCATTTCCGCTGAGGCTACTCGAGGCTAATCACACCTAACCTCTGGAACTTCCAAAGGGTCCTTCACAGCCTTACTGCAACTCAAGCAGTTCCCCGACATACCCGTCTCCACTCAGAGGAAGCCCGAGAGTCCCGCCCACATCCAGAGGAGCCCCGTTTCCGCCTCCTAGCTCGAGAAGAGGGATCCTTTCCCTGCGTTGTCGGGAAAGAATTCCCGGCATTTCCCGTTGCATTTCAAGAGTAGGCGCTCTCCACAGGAAAGCCGAGAGGAACTCCAGGGTCGTGCCACCATTCCACAGGCCCCCCAGATGTCTCAGTCTATTACAGGGAAACCTGTTTTCCCTGCACTGCCTCGACTTTCAAACCGAGGTTCGACACCCACCATGGTGGCACGTGGGACAACCCTGTGGGAAAGCCTCGTGGGAAAGCCTCGAGGGAAAGCCACAGATCCTTGATCCACCTAAGGGACCCGTGACACTGCTGCTGCAGCTAGGGAGGAAAGCGCACGTGCATGCCCCCACTCGAGACAAGGACTGACTCCCCTGGGAGACTCCAGAAGTACCCAAGATCCATGTCAGCCCTGGAGAGGAATCCTCAGGTTCCGGCACCGACTCCACACAAGGTCTTAGGCCCTGGTATCGAAGGGAGAGGAATCCCAAGAGGCCCCCGAGCAACTCGCATGGGGACTGGCCTTTCCTGAGGCCACCAGAGCGGGTCCCTGAGGTTCCCGGTCGTAAGACGAGAGCTCCTGCCACAACTCGAGAAAATCCAGGAGGTGCTCCCTTCCAGGCGTGATGAGGCCATTTCTGCTGAGGCGTCTCCAGGCTAATCACACCTAACCTCTGGAACTTCCAAAGGGTCCTTCACACCCATATCTGCAACTCAAGAAGTTCGCCAACATACCTTTCTCGCACTAGAGAGAAAGCACGAGAGTCCCGTCCACACATCCAGAGGAGCCCCGTTTCCGCCTCCTAGCTCGAGAGGAGGGATCCTTTCCCTGCGTGGTTGGGAAAAAATTCCCGGCGTTCCCGGTCGCATCTCAAGAGGAGGCGCTCTCCACAGGAAAGGCAGAGGAACTCCAGGGTCGTGCCACCGTTCCCAGAGTCCCCAAGATGTCTCAGTCCATTCCAGGGAAACCTGTTTTCCCTGCACTGCCTCGACTTTCAAGCCGAGGATCGACATCGACACCACATCGGTGGCACGTGGGACAGTCCTGTGGGAAAGCCTCGTGGGAAAGCCTCGTGGGAAAGCCTCGAGTGACAAGCCACAGATGCCTTGATCTACGCGAAGGGAAGCGTGACACTGCTGCTAAAGCTCGGGAGGAAAGCGCACGTGCATGCCGCCACTCGAGACGAGGACTGACTCCCCTGGGGAGACTCCAAAAGTACCCCAAGATCCATGTCAGCACTGGAGAGGAATCCTCAGGTTCATGCACCGACTCCACACAAGGTCTTAGGCACCGGCATAGACGGGAGAGGAATCCCGAGAGGCCCCCGAGCATACTCGCATGGGGTCTGGCCATTCCTGAGGCCACCAGAGCGGGTCCCTGAGGTCCCCGTCGTAAGTCGAGAGCACCAGCCGCAACTCGAGAAAATCCAGGAGGTTCTCCCCTCCAGGCAAGATGAGGCCCATTTCCGCTGAGGCGTCTCGAGGCTAATCACACCTAACTTCTGGAACTTCCAAAGGGTCCTTCACACCCTTGCTGCACCTCAAGAAGTTCCCCGACATACCCGTCTCCACTCGAGAAGAAGCACGAGAGTCCTGCGCACATCCAGAGGAGCCTCGTATCCGCCTCATAGCTCGAGAGGAGGTATCTTTCCCTGCGTGGTCGGGAAAGAATTCCCGCCGTTTCCCGTCGCATCTCAAGAGGAGTCGCTCTCCACAGGAAAGGCGAGAGGAACTCCAGGGTCATGCCACCATTCCCAGAGTCCCCCAGATGTCTCAGTCCATTCCAGGGAAACCTGTTTTCCCTGCACTGCCTCGACTTTCAAGCCGAGGATCGACTCAAACCACGGTGGCACGTGGGACAGCCCTGCTAGGGAAAGCCTCGTGGGAAAGCCTTCGTGGGGAAAGCCTCGATGGGAAAGCCACAGATCCATTGATCCACGCGATGGGAATGCTTGACACTGGCTGATACAGCTCGGGAGGAAAGCGCACGTGCATGGCCCCACTGCGAGACGAGGTACTGACATCCCCTGGGGAGACTCCAGAAGTACCCAAGATCCATGTCAGCACTGGAGAGGAATCCTCAGGTTCCGGCACCGAATCCACACAAGGTCTTAGGCCCCGGCATCGACGGGAGAGGCAATCCCGAGAGGCCCCAAGTGCAACTCGCATGGGGACTGGCCTTTCCTGTGGCCACCAGAGCGGGTCCCTGAGGTCCCCGTCCGTAAGTCGAGAGCACCTGCCGCAACTCGAGAAAATCCAGGAGGTTCTCCCCTCCAGGCCAGACTGAGTCCCATTTCCGCTGAGGTATCTCGAGGCTAATCACACCTGACCTCTGGAACTTCCAAAGGGTCCTTCACACCCTTGCTGCAACTCAAGAAGTTCCCCGACATACCGGTCTCCACTCGATGAGTAACACGAGAGTCCCCGCCTAATTCCAAGAGTGGCTCCCGTTTCCGCCTGCTAGCTCGAGAGGAGGGATCCTTTCCCTGCGTGGTCGGGAAAGAATTCCCGGCGTTCCCGGTCGCATCTCAAGAGGAGGCGCTCTCCACAGGAAAGACGAGGGAAATTCCAGGATCAGGCCACCATTCCCAGAGTCCCCCTGATTTCTCAGTCCATTCCAGGGAAACCTGTTTTCCCTGCACTGACTTCGACATTTCAAGCCAAGGATCTGACTCACAACCACGGTGGCACGTGGGACAGCCCTGTGGGGAAGCCTCGTGGGAAAGCCTTGTGGGAAAGCCTCGATGGAAAGCCACAGATCCTTGATACACGCGAAGGGAAGCAGTGACACTGCTGCTTACAGCTCGGGAGGAATAGCGCACGTGCATGCCCCCACTCGAGACGAAGGACTGACTCCCCTGGGGAGACTCCAGAAGTACACCAAGATCCATGTCTGCACTGGAGTAGGAATCCTCAGGTTCCGACAGCTGATCTCACACAAGGATCTTAGGCGCCTAGCATCGAAGGGAGAGTAATCCCGAGAGGCCCCCGAGCAACTCCGCATGGGGACTGGCCTTTCCTGAGGCCACCAGAGCGGGTCCCTGAGGTCCCCAGTCGTAAGTGGAGAGCACCTGCCGCAACTCTGAGAAAATCCAGGAGGTTCTCCCCTCCAGGCGAGATGAGGCCCATTTCCGCTGAGGCATCTCGAGGCTAATCACATCTAACTCTGGAACTTCCAAAGGGTCCTTCACACCCTTGCTGCAACTCAAGAAGTTCCCCGACATACCGGTCTCCACTCGAGAGAAGCACGAGAGTCCCGCCACATCCAGAGGAGCCCCGTTTCCACCTCCTATCGATCGAGAGGAGTTTGATCCTTTCCCTGCGTGGTCGGGAAAGAATTCCGCGCGTTCCCACGTCGCATCTCAAGAAGAGGCGCTCTCCACGAGGAAAGGCGAGAGGAACTCCAGGGTCGTGCCACCATTCCCAGAGTCCCCAGATTGTCTCAGTCCATTCCAGGGAAACCTGTATTTCCCTGCACTGCCTCGACTTTCAAGCCAGAGGATCGACTCACAACCACGGTGGCACGTGGGACAGCCCTGTGGGAAGCCTCGTGGGAAAGCCTTCGTGGGAAAGCCTCGAGGGAAAGCCACAGATCCCTTGATCCAACGCTGAGGAAGCGTGACACTGCTGCTACAGCTCGGGAGGAAAAGCGCACGTGCATGGCCCCACTCGAGACGAGGACTGACTCCCCTGGGGGAGACTCCAGAAGTACCCCAAGATCCCATGTCTAGCACTGGAGAGGAATCCTCAGGTTCCGGCACCTGACTCCACACAAGGTCTTAGGCGCTCGGCATCCGAAGGGAGAGGAAATCCCGAGAGGCCCCGAGAAACTCGCATGGGGACTGGCCTTTTCGCTGAGCGCACCAGAGCGGGTCCCTGAGGTCCCCGTCGTAAGTGCGAGAGCACCTGCCGCAACTAGAGAAAATCCAGGAGGTTCTCCCCTCCAGGCGAGATGAGGCCCATTTCCGCTGAGGTCATCTCGAGGCTAATCACATCTAACCTCTGGAACTTCCAAAGGGTCCTTCACACCCTTGCTGCAAACTCAAGAAGTTCTCCCGACATACCCGTCTCCACTCGAGAGGAAGCACGAGAGTCCCGCACCACATCCAGAGGAGCCCCGTTTCCGGCCTGCTAGCTCGAGGGGAGGGATCCTTTTCCCTGCGTGGTCGGGAAAAAATTCCCGGCATTCCCGTCACATCTCAAGTGGAGGCGTTCTCCACAGGAAAGGCGAGAGGAACTCCAGGGTCCTGCCACATTCCCAGAGTTCCCCAGATGTCTCACTCCATTCCAGGGAAACCTGTTTTCCCTGCACTGCCTCGACTTTCAAGCCGAGGATCGACTCACAACACGGTGGCACGTGGGACAGCCCTGTGGGAAAGCCTCGTGGGAAAGCCTCGTGGGAAAGCCTCGAGCGGAAAGCCACTGATCCCTTGATCCACGCGAAGGGAGTCGTTACACTGCTGCTACAGCTCGGGAGGAAAGCGCACGTGCATGTCTCCAATCGAGACGAGGACTGACTCCTCTGGGGAGACTCCAGAAGTACCCCAGGATCCATGTCAGCACTGGAGAGGAATCCTCAGGTTCCGGCACCGACTCCCCACAAGGTCTTAGGCCCCGGCATCGATGGGAGAGGAATCTGGAGAGGCCCCCGAGCAACTCGCATGGGGACTGGCCTTTCCTGAGGCCAGCAGAGCGGGTCCCTGAGGTCCCCGTCGTAAGTTGAGAGCACCTGCCGCAACTCGAGAATATCCAGGAGGTTCTCCCCTCCCGGCGAGATGAGGCCCTTTTCCGCTGAGGCGTCTTGAGTCTAATCACATCTAACATCTGGAACTTCCAAAGGGTCCTTCACACCCTTGCTGCAACTCAAGACGTTCCCCGACTTACCCGTCTCCACTCGAGAGGAAGCACGAGAGTCCCGCCTATCATCCAGAGGAGCCCCGTTTCCACCTCTTTAGACTCGAGAGGTTTGATCCTTTCCCTGCGTGGTCGGAAAAGAATTCGCAGGCGTTCCCGTCGCATCTCAAGAGGATGTGCTCTCCAGAGCAAAGGCAAGAGGAGCTCCAGGGTCGTGCAACCATTCCGAGAGTCCCCCAGATGTCTCAGTCCATTCCAGGGAAACCTGTATTCCCTGCACTGCTTCGACTTTCACGCCGAGGAACGACTCACACCACAGTAGCACGTGGGACAGCCCTGTGGGAAAGCCTCGTTGGAAAGCCTCGAAGGGGAAAGCCACAGGTCCCTTGATCCACGCGAAGGGAAGCATGACACTGCTGCTTCAACTCGGGAGGAAAGCGCACGTCATGGCCCCACTGGAGACGAGTACTGACACCCCTGGGGGGACTCCAGAAGTACCCCAAGATCCATGTCAGCACTGGAGAGGAATCCTCAGGTTCCGGCACCGAATCCACACAAGGTCTTAGGCCCGGCATCGACGGGAGAGCAATCCCGAGAGGCCCCGTGCAAACTCGCATGGGGACTGGCCTTTCCTGTGGGCCACCAGAGCGGGTCCCTGAAGTCCCCGTCCTAAGTCGAGAGCACCTGCCGCAACTCGGGAAAATCCAGGAGGTTCTCCCCTCCAGGCCAGCTGAGTCCCATTTCCGCTGAGGTATCTCGGGGCTAATCACACCCGACCTCTGGAACTTCCAAAGGGTCCTTCACACCCTTGCTGCAACTCAAGAAGTTCCCCGACATACCCGGTCTCCACTCATGAGTAACACGAGAGTCCCGCCTAAATTCCAGAGTGGCCCCGTTTCCGCCTGCTAGCTCGAGAGGAGGGATCCTTTCCCTGCGTGGTCGGGAAAGAATTCCCGGCGTTCCCGTCGCATCTCAGAGGAGGCGCTCTCCACAGGAAAGACGAGGGAAACTCCAGGATCAGGCCCCATTCCCAGAGTCCCCCTGATTTTCTCAGTCCATTCCAGGGAAACCTGTTTTCCCTGCACTGATTCGAATTTCAAGCCAAGGATCTACTCACAACACGGTGGCACGTGGGACAGCCCTGTGGGGAAGCCTCGTGGGAAAGCCCTTGTGGGAAAGCCTCGAGGGGAAAGCCACAGATCCCTTGATATACGCGAAGGGAAGAGTGACACTGCTGCTTCAGCTCGGGAGGGAATAGCACGTGCATGCCCCCTACTCGAGACGAGGACTGACTCCCCTGGGGAGACTCCAGAAGTACCCCAAGATCCATGTCAGCACTGGATAGGAATCCTCAGGTTCCGACACTGACTCCACACAAGGTCTTAGGCCCAAGCATCGAAGGGAGAGAATCCCGAGAGGCCCCGAGCAACCCGCATGGGGACTGGCCTTTCCTGAGGCCACCAGAGTGGTCCCTGAGGTCCCAGTCGTAAGTGGAGAGCACCTGCCGCAACTCGAGAAAATCCAGGAGGTTCTCCCCTCCAGGCGAGATGAGGCCCATTTCCGCTGAGGCATCTCGAGGCTAATCACATCTAACATCTGGAACTTCCAAAGGGTCCTTCACACCCTTGCTGCAACTCAAGAAGTTCCCCGACATACCCGTCTCCACTCGAGAGGAAGCACGAGAGTCCCGCCACATCCAGAGGAGCCCCGTTTCCACCTCTTCGCTCGAGAGGTTTGATCCTTTCCCTGCGTGGTCGGGAAAGAATTCGCAGCGTTCCCATCGCATCTCAAGAGGAGGTGCTCTCCACAGGAAAGGCGAGAGGAACTCCAGGGTCGTGCCACCATTCCCAGAGTCCCCCAGATGTCTCAGTCCATTCCAGGGAAACCTGTTTTCCCTGCACTGCCTCGACTTTCAAGCCGAGGATCGACTCACACCACGGTGGCACGTGGGACAGCCTGTGGTCGTGGAAAAGCCTCGTGGGAAAGCCTCGAGGGAAAGCCACAGATCCCTTGATCCACGCGAAGGGAAGCGTGACACTGCTGCTACAGCTCGGGAGGAAAGCGCATATGCATGCCCCACTCGAGACGAGGACTGACTCCCCTGGGAGACTCCAGAAGTACCCAAGATCCATGTCAGCACTGGAGAGGAATCCTCAGGTTCCGGCACAACTCCACACAAGGTCTTAGGCCCCGGCATCGACGGGAGAGAATCCGAGAGGCCCCGCGAACTCGCATGGGGACTGGCCTTTCCTGAGGCCACCAGAGGGGTCCCTGAGGTCCCCATCGTAAGTCGAGAGCACCTGCCGCAACTCGAGAAATCCAGGAGGTTCTCCCCTCCAGGCGAGATGAGGCCCATTTCCCTGAGGCGTCTGAGGCTAATCACACCTAACTCTGGAACTTCCAAAGGGTCCTTCACACCCTTGCTGCAACTCAAGAAGTTCCCCGACATACCCGTCTCCACTGGAGAGGAAGCGCGAGAGTCCCGCCCACATCCAGAGGAGCCCGTTTCCGCCTCCTAGCTCGAGAGGGAGGGATCCTTTCCCTGCGTGGTCGGAAAGAATTCCGCGTTCCCGTCGCATCTCAAGATGAGGGCTCTCCACAGGAAAGGCAGAGGAACTCCAGGTCGTGCACCATTCCAGAGTCCCCAGATGTCTCAGTCCATTCCAGGGAAACCTGTTTTCCCTGCACTGCCTCGACTTTCAAGCCGAGGATCGACTCACACCACGGTGGCACGTGAACAGCCCTGTGGGAAAGCCTCGTGGGAATGCCTCGTGGGAAAGCCTCGTGGGAAAGCCTCGAGGGAAACACTGATCCCTTGATCCCGCGACGGGAAGTGTGACACTGCTGCTACAGCTCGTGAGGAAAGCTCACGTGCATGCCCCCACACCAGATGAGCACTGTCTCCCCAGGAGAGACTCCAGAAGTACCCCCAAGATCCATGTCAGCACTGGAGAGGAATCCTCAGGTTTGCCCGGACTCCACACAAGGTCTTTAGGCCCCGACGG